>NW_027183551.1:0-270644 GCF_041296385.1 Aphelocoma coerulescens
CCCTTATTTTCCCCCAATTCCTCCCCCATTCTCCCCCTCATATCCCGGACATGTCCCCCCTTATCCCACCCCCCCAATTCCTCCCCGTTGTCCCCACAAATCCCCGCCTTATCCCACCCCAATCCCCCCCATTGTCCCCCGAATCCCCCCCAATTCTCGCCCTAATTCCCCCCAAATTCCCCCCTTATCCCACCCCAATTCCCCCACTGTTCCCCCAATCCCCACCCCCTCATACCCCCAAATTCCCCCCAAATTCACCCCAAATTCCCCCCAAATTCCCCCCCAAATCCCCCCTTATTCCGCCCCAAATCCCCCTCAACTCCCCCCCTTATTCCGCCCCAAATTCCCCCCCAAAATCCCCCCAAGTCCCCCCATTATTCCCGCCCAAATCCCCCCTTATTCCCCCCAAATCCCCTCAACTCCCCCCCTTATTTCGTCCCAAATTCCCCCTTATTCCCCCCCAAAATCCCCCCAATTCCCCCCCTTATTCCCGCCCAAATCCCCCCTTATTCCCCCCAAATTCACCCCCAAATCCCCTCAACTCCCCCTCTTATTCCGCCCCAAATTCCCCCCCAATTCACCCCAAATCCCCCCAACTCCCCCCCTTATTCCGCCCCAAATTCCCCCCCAAATTCCCCCCCAAAATCCCCCCCAAGTCCCCCCATTATTCCCGCCCAAATCCCTCCCTTATTCCCCCCAAATCCCCTCAACTCCCCCCCTTATTCCGCCCCAAATCCCCCCGTATTCCCCCAAATTCCCCCCCAAAATCCCCCCAAACTCCCCCCATTATTCCCACCGAAATCCCCCCTTTTTCCCCCCAAATCCGCTCAACTCCCCCCCTTATTTCGCCCCAAATTCCCCCCAAATTCACCCCCAACTCCCCCCATTATTCCCCCCCAAAATCCCCCCAACTCCCCCCCTTATTCCCCCCAAATCCCCCCCAACTCCCCCCATTATTCCCCCCCAAATTCACCCCCAAATCCCCTCAACTCCCCCCCTTATTCCGCCCCAAATTCGCCCCCAAAATCCCCCCCAACTCCCCCAAATTCCCCCCCAAATCCCCCCTTATTCCCCCCCAAATTCACCCCCAAATCCCCTCAACTCCCCCCATTATTCCCCCCCAAATTCCCCCCCAATTCCCCCCAAATTCCCCCCCAACTCCCCCATTATTCCCGCCCAAATCCCCCCAAATTCACCCCCAAATCCCCTCAACTCCCCCCCTTATTCCGCCCCAAATTCCCCCCCAAAATCCCCCCAAGCTCCCCCCATTATTCCCACCCAAATCCCCCCTTATTCCCCCCAAATCCGCTCAACTCCCCCCCTTATTTCGCCCCAAATTCCCCCCAAATTCACCCCCAAAATCCCCCCCAATTCCCCCCCTTATTCCGCCCCAAATCCCCCCTTTTATCCCCCAAAATCCCCCCAAATCCCCCCCAACTCCCCCCATTATTCCCCCGCAAATTCACCCCCAAATCCCCTCAACTCCCCCCATTATTCCCCCCCAAATTCCCCCCCAAGTCCCCCCAAATTCCCCCCCTTATCCCACCCCGCTCCGCTGCCCCCCGCGCATGCGCGCTGCAGGCGGGGGAAGGAGCCGGCGGCGCGAGCGGGGCAGGCGGCGCCGTGGCTTAGTTGGTTAAAGCGCCTGTCTAGTAAACAGGAGATCCTGGGTTCGAATCCCAGCGGTGCCTTTTGGCGGGGGCTCCCTTTTTTGGGGGGACACCCCCGCTTTAGGGGGGGACACACCCAGTTTAATGGGGGACACTCCGTTTTGGGGAAAAAACCCGAATTTTGGGGGCTTAGTTGGTTAAAGCGCCTGTCTAGTAAACAGGAGATCCTGGGTTCGAATCCCAGCGGTGCCTTTTAGCGGGGGCTCCCTTTTTTGGGGGGGACACCCTCGCTTTAGGGGGGGCACACCCAGTTTAATGGGGGACACTCCGTTCTGGGGAAAAAACCCGAATTTTGGTCAAACCCCCCGAATTTGGGGGAAAACCCCCGAATTTTGGGGCTTAGTTGGTTAAAGCGCCTGTCTAGTAAACAGGAGATCCTGGGTTCGAATCCCAGCGGTGCCTTTTGGCGGGGACTCCCTTTTTTGGGGTGGAGGTACCCCCGCTTTAGGGGGGGGACACACCCAGTTTAATGGGGGACACTCCGTTTTTGGGAGAAAACCCCCGAATTTTGGTCAAAGCCCCCGAATTTGGGGGAAAACCCCCGAATTTTGGGGGCTTAGTTGGTTAAAGCGCCTGTCTAGTAAACAGGAGATCCTGGGTTCGAATCCCAGCGGTGCCTTTTGGCGGGGACTCCCTTTTTTGGGGTGATGTACCCCCGCTTTAGGGGGGGGCACACCCAGTTTAATGGGGGGACACTGCGTTTTGGGGGAAAACCCCCGAATTTTGGGGCTTAGTTGGTTAAAGCGGCCTGTCTAGTAAACAGGAGATCCTGGGTTCGAATCCCAGCGGTGCCTTTTGGCGGGGGCTCCCTTTTTGGGGGGGGACACCCCCGCTTTAGGGGGGGACACACCCAGTTTAATGGGGGACACTCCGTTTTGGGGGAAAACCCCCGAATTTTGGGGCTTAGTTGGTTAAAGCGCCTGTCTAGTAAACAGGAGATCCTGGGTTCGAATCCAGCGGTGCCTTTTGGCGGGGACTCCCTTTTTTGGGGTGATGTACCCCCGCTTTAGGGGGGGACACACCCAGTTTAATGGGGGACACTCCGTTCTGGGGGAAAAAGCACGAATTTTGGTCAAAACCCCCCGAATTTGGGGGAAAAAAACCCCGAATTTTGGGGGCTTAGTTGGTTAAAGCGCCTGTCTACTAAACAGGAGATCCTGGGTTCGAATCCCAGCGGTGCCTTTTGGCGGGGACTCCCCTTTTTTGGGGTGGGGGTACCCCCGCTTTAGGGGGGGCACACCCAGTTTAATGGGGGACACTCCGTTTTTGGGGGAAAACCCCCGAATTTTGGGGGCTTAGGTGGTTAAAGCGCCTGGTTAAAGTGAACAGGAGATCCTGGGTTCGAATCCCAGCGGTGCCTTTTGGCGGGGGCTCCCTTTTTTGGGGGGGACACCCTCGCTTTAGGGGGGGACACACCCAGTTTAATGGGGGACACTCCGTTCTGGGGGAAAAAACCCGAATTTTGGTCAAACCCCCCGAATTTGGGGGAAAACCCCCGAATTTTGGGGCTTAGTTGGTTAAAGCGCCTGTCTAGTAAACAGGAGATCCTGGGTTCGAATCCCAGCGGTGCCTTTTGGCGGGGGCTCCCTTTTTTGGGGGGGACACCCTCGCTTTAGGGGGGGACACACCCAGTTTAATGGGGGACACTCCGTTCTGGGGGGAAAAAACCCGAATTTTGGGGGCTTAGTTGGTTAAAGCGCCTGTCTAGTAAACAGGAGATCCTGGGTTCGAATCCCAGCGGTGCCTTTTGGCGGGGGCTCCCTTTTTTGGGGGGGACACCCTCGCTTTAGGGGGGGCACACCCAGTTTAATGGGGGGACACTCCGTTCTGGGGGAAAAAACCGAATTTTGGTCAAACCCCCCGAATTTTGGGGGAAAAAAACCCGAATTTCGGCGGTTTCGCTGGTTAAAACGCAGGGTGAAAGAGGAGATCGAAGGTTCGAATCCCAGCGGTGCCTTTTGCCCCTGCACCCCCTTTTTTTGGAGGGGGCCACACCCCCAATTTAATGAGGGACACTCCGTTTTTGGGGAAAAACCCCGAATTTTGGTCAAACCCCCCGAATTTGGGGGAAAAAAACCCGAATTTCGGTGGTTTCGCTGGTTAAAACGCAGGGTGAAAGAGGAGATCGAAGGTTCGAATCCCAGCGGTGCCTTTTGCCCCTGCACCCCCTTTTTTGGGGGGCCACACCCCCAATTTAACGGGGGACACTCCGTTTGGGGGAAAAAACCCCGAATTTTGGTCAAAACCTCCCGAATTTGGGGGAAAAAAACCCGAATTTCGGCGGTTTCGCTGGTTAAAACGCCTGGTTAAAGAGAACGGGAGATCGAGAGTTCGAATCCCAGCGGTGCCTTTTGCCCCTGCACCCCCTTTTTTGGGGGGCCACACCCCCAATTTAATGGAGGGAACCCCCCCAATTTTTTTGGGGGACACCCCCTTTTGGGCCCCTTTTTTTTGGTCTCAAAGCCGGGGTTCCTTTGGGATTTTTTTGGGGGGTGGGGGGGAGGATTTGGGACACAGGGGTGGGAATGAGGGAGGAATTTGGGATAATTTGGGGGTAAAAAGGGGGGGGGGGGGGGGGGGGGAGTGTTTATTTTGACCGGGCTGGAGAGAAATGGGGGTGAACCCCAATTTTTTGGGGGGTGGGTCGAAGCTGAATTTGGGGCCGGAACTGGGGGGGGGGAAGGGGGGTTTAGGAAGGGAGCGGTTTAAATTTTGGGGTGGGGGGGGGGTGGTGGGACAAGAGGTGCAAAACGAGGGGTAAAAAATGGGGTTCGGGGGGTGGTTTTGGGGTTTTTTTTTTGGGGGGTGGGGGTCAGGCGATGGTCAGGTGGGTGTCGGAGGGCACCCCACAAGCCCCTTTGTGCCTCTCGAAGAGCTCCTGGAGCCGCTCCACGTAGAGCCCGTGGTAGTGGGCGACCACCTCGGGCGAGGGGCGAGGAACCCGCGGAACCTCCAGGGGGGACCCCACTGCCGGGGAAAAAAAAAAGGGGGGAGGGGGGTTTAACACCTCAAAAATACCCCCGAGACCCCCCCCCCCCATCCCCCGGTCCCCAAAATCCACTCCAGGATTTCCAGATGAACTCAGGAATCCCCAAAATTCGCACGAATCCCCGCTAATAAAAAAAAAAAAAAAAAAATTCCTGGCGGAATCTCCAGATCCAACCCGGGAATCACCCCCAAAAATCTCTCCCGGAACCCCAAAATTTCCCCCATTTGCTTTGGTCGAAATCCCAATCCCCCCCAGCTCCCCAAAACTCCTCCAATTTCCACCCTTGATCCCCCAAATTTCCCCCAATTCCTTCCCCGCACCCCCAAAATCCCCCCAAGCCCCTCCCAGGCCCCCCAAAACTCCCCCAATCCCCCCTCCTTGACCCCCTAAAGCTCTCCCTGACCCCAAAAACTGCCCCCAAATCCCTCCCCGCACCCCAAAACCCCTCCCCAACCCCCTAAATCCCTCCCCGCACCCCCAAACTCCCCCAATTTCCATCCTCCACCCCCCTAAACCTCTCCCCGACCCCCTAAACTCCCCCCAAATCCCTCCCCGCACCTCCGAAACCCCTCCCAACCCCCTAAACTCCCCCCAAACCCCTCCCCGCACCCCCAAACCACTTTTTGACCCCCCAAAACATCCCCCAAATCCCTCCCCGCACCCCAAAACCCCTCCCCAACCCCCCCAAATCCCTCCCCGCACCCCCAAACTCCCCCAATTTCCATCCTCCACCCTCCCTAAACCCCTCCCCGACCCCCAAAAACTGCCCCCAAACCCCTCCCCCGGGCACTCACCCACCACGGTGAGGGGCACCCGGAAGGGGAGGAAGGGGAGCCCCCCCCGGCCCCAAAAGATGCAGGGGGCGAACCCCAAAATCTCCTTGAGGCCCCGCTGCAGCCGCCGGAGCCAGGAGCCCTCGGCCAGGGGGGGCTGCCGGAACGCGTCCTGCTCCCCAAAAACGTACACGGGCACCAGGGGGGCTCTGAGAAGCCCCCCCCAGGGAGGGGTCAGAGGGGCACCCCAAAACCGGTGTCCCCCCCCCGTACCCCGAAATTCCCTCCCAAGCCAAAATTTTTCACCCCCGAAGGCAGGAATTTGTTCCTCCCGTACCCCAAAAGTTCCTCCCGTACCCCCAAAATTTCTTCCCGAACCCCAAAAGGCTCCCACGGCACCCCCAGATTTCCCCCTGCACCCCCAAAAGGTTCCCCTGGACCCCGAAATTTCCTCCCCCACCCAGAAAGGTCCCCCCAAAACCTCACCGGGTGCTCCCCGCACCCCAAAATGTGCCCCAAAATCTCCTCTAGACCCCCTAAAACCCCTCCACGGCCCCCTTGGACACCCCAAAATCCACACCCCCCCCCCAGCCCCGCAAAACTCATCCAGACCCCCCCCCAAATCCCCCCAATTTCACCCCAAAACCCCCAACGGCCGCCCCAAACCAGCCCCAAATCCCCTCAAAACCCCCCGAAATCTCTCCCCAAACCCCTCCTAACCCCCCCAAATCCTCCCAGGACTCCCCAAAATCCTCTCAGAGCCCCCCAGATCCTCCCCAAATCGCCCCCCGCCCGTGGCACTGCAGGGGTGACATGGGAACATTTTGGGGTCCCCCCAAATCCCCCCAAAATCTCCCCAAATCCCCCCAAAATCTCCCCAAATCCCCCCAACCCCCCCCCAAAACCCCTCATAAGCCCCCCAAATCCTCCCAGGACACCCCAAAATCCCCTCAGACCCCCCCAAATCGCTCCCCCCCCACCCACTGGCGCCCCCCATGCCCCACCCGCGGCACTGCAGGGGTGGCATCGGCTGACACGGGGACACTTTGGGGTCCCCCCAAATCCCCCCAAAACCCCCCCAAAATCCCCCAAACCCCTCCCAGGACACCCCAAAACCCCCTCAGACCCCCCCAAATCGCTCCCCCCCCCCACTGGCGCCCCCCATGCCCCACCCGCGGCACTGCAGGGGTGGCATCGGCTGACACGGGGACACTTTGGGGTCCCCCCAAATCCCATCCAAACCCCTCCAAACCCCCCAAAATCCCTCCCAGGACACCCCAAAACCCCCTCAGACCCCCCCAAATCGCCCCACCCACCCACTGGCGCCCCCCATGCCCCACCCGCGGCACTGCAGGGGTGGCACCGGCTGACACGGGGACACTTTGGGGTCCCCCCAAATCCCCTCCAAACCCCTCCAAACCCCCCAAAACCACCCCAGGCCCCCCCCAAAAAACCCCAAATCACCCGTGGCGCAGGGCCAGGCGCACGAAGCCGTGGCGGCGGCGGAGGGTGACGCGGGTGACAGCCCGGGGTCCCCTCCAGAGCCTCGGCCGCGCCCCCCACCATGATCAGCAGCGCCTGCGACTCCCGCGACAGCACCGCGTCCAGGCAGCGCCGGCTGACCGGGCATAATCCTAAAAAAAAAGGGGGTCAGGGCACCCCGAAATATCCCAAAAATACCCTAAAAGCCCCCAGAAAAACCCCGCTAAAAAAGCCCTAAAAGTGACCCCCAAACCGGCAAATTGGACCCCAAAATTCCCCCAAAGCAGACCCCAAAGCGGACCCCAGGCAGCGCTGGCTGAGAGGGCACAACCCCAAAAAAAAGGGGGTCAGGACACCCCGAAATAT
Organism: Aphelocoma coerulescens; assembly: GCF_041296385.1. NCBI lineage: Eukaryota > Metazoa > Chordata > Aves > Passeriformes > Corvidae > Aphelocoma > Aphelocoma coerulescens. The sequence continues at coordinate 7,281 of NW_027183551.1, forward strand.
CCCAAAAATACCCCAAAAATATCTCAAATCCCATAAAACCCCCGCCATTGGATCCCCAGAAAAACCCCAAAAGCAGATCCTAAAACTGCCTGAATTCCTCCACAAATTCCCCCAAATCCGCCCCAAATCCCCCATAAACCACCCCAAAACCCTCAAAAAACTCCAAAAAAACAAAAAAAAACCAAAAAAACCCAAATTCCCCCCAAAATCCCCTCTCACCCGCGGCCTTTGTGTACTCCCAGTACAGCCCCATCCATAACCCCCCAAATCCATCCCAAATCCCCCATAAACCACCCCAAAAAACCACCAAAAAACCCCCAAAAAAACAAAAAAAACCAAAAAACCCAAAAAACCCCCCAGAAAACCCAAAACCCCCAAATTCCCCCCAAAATCCCCGCTCACCCGCGGCCATCGCGTACTCCCGGTAGAGCGGCAGCCGGAACAGCCCCTCCAGGGCCCCCCAAATCCACCCCAAATCCACCCCAAATCCATCCCAAATCCTCCATAAACCACCCCAAAACCCTCAAAAAACCCAAAAAATCCCAAAAAATCCCAAAAACTCCCAAATTCCCCCCAAAATCCCCGCTCACCCGCGGCCATCGCGTACTCCCGGTAGAGCGGCAGCCGGAACAGCACCTCCAGGACCCCCCAAATCCACCCCAAATCCACCCCAAATCCACCCCAAATCCATCCCAAATCCCCCATAAACCACCCCAAAAACCAAAAAAACCCAAAAAATCCCAAAAAATCCCAAAAACTCCCAAATTGCCCCCAAAATCCCCGCTCACCCGCGGCCATCGCGTACTCCCGGTAGAGCGGCAGCTGGAACAGCCCCTCCAGGACCCCCCAAATCCACCCCAAATCTGCCCCAAATCCCCCATAAACCACCCCAAAAACCCCCAAAAACCCCCAAAAAACTCCAAAAAAAAACCCAAAAAACCCCAAAAACCCCGAATTCCCCCCAAAATCCCCGCTCACACACGGCCATCGCGTACTCCCGGTAGAGCAGCAGCCGGAACAGCCCCTCCAGGACCCCCCAAATCCACCCCAAATCCACCCCAAATCCATCCCAAACCCTCCATAAACCACAAAAAAAACCAAAAAATCCCAAAAAACCCCAAATTGCCCCCAAAATTCCTGCTCACCCGCGGCCATCGCGTACTCCCGGTAGAGCGGCAGCCGGAACAGCACCTCCAGGACCCCCCAAATCCCCCCCAAATCCTCCCCAAATCCCTCATAAACCACAAAAAAAACCCCTAAAAAACTCCCCAAAACCCCAAAAAAACTCCAAAAAACCCCAAAACCCCCCAAATTCCCCCCAAAATCCCCGCTCACCCGCGGCCATCGCGTACTCCCGGTAGAGCGGCAGCCGGAACAGCCCCTCCAGGGCCGCCAGGTTGGGGCGCAGCCCCGGGCAGGGACCGGCCCCGACCCCAAATTTGGGGGTCCCGGTGGCCCCGCGGCCCCCGGTGACGAAGGCGCCGAAGACCCCGATGCAGGAGATGCCGTGGGGGTGGGCGGGCAGCACGTAGCTGCGGCCGGGGGGCAGCGGCGCCTCGCGGAGCACCTGGGGACATTTGGGGGATTTGGGGAAATTTGGGGATTTGGGGACATTTGGGGGATTTAGGGGCATTTGGGGATTTGGGGACATTTGGGGATTTAGGGACATTCGGGGGCATTTGGGGATTTAGGGGCATTTTGGGATTTAGGGGCATTTGGGGACATTTAGGGACATTCAGGGATTTAGGGACATTTGGGGGCATTCGAGGATTTGGGGACATTCGGGGATTTAGGGACATTTGGGGATTTAGGGGCATTTGGGGATTTGGGGGCATTTAGGGACATTTGGGGATTTGGGGACATTGGGGGATTTAGGGACATTTGGGGAAATTTGGGGATTTGGGGGCATTTGGGGATTTAGGGGCATTTGGGGATTTGGGGACATTTGGGGACAGTGGGGGTGGGCGGGCAGCACGTAGCTGTGGCCGGGGGCAGCGGCGCCTCGCGGAGCACCTGGGGACATTTGGGGACATTTGGGGACATTTGGGGATTTGGGGACATTTGGGGATTTAGGGACATTCGGGGGCATTTGGGGATTTAGGGGCATTTTGGGATTTAGGGGCATTTGGGGACATTTGGGGACATTCGGGGATTTGGGGACATTTGGGGATTTAGGGACATTCGGGGGCATTTGGGGATTTAGGGACATTTTGGGATTTAGGGGCATTTGGGGACATTTGGGGGCATTCGGGGATTTGGGGACATTTGGGGATTTAGGGACATTTGGGGACAGTGGGGGTGGGCGGGCAGCACGTAGCTGCGGCCGGGGGGCAGCGGCGCCTCGCGGAGCACCTGGGGACATTTGGGGGATTTAGGGACATTTGGGGATTTGGGGGCATTTGGGGACATTTGGGGATTTAGGGACATTCGGGGGCATTTGGGGATTTAGGGGCATTTTGGGATTTAGGGGCATTTGGGGACATTTGGGGATTTGGGGACATTTGGGGATTTAGGGACATTCGGGGGCATTTGGGGATTTAGGGGCATTTTGGGATTTAGGGACATTCGGGGATTTAGGGACATTTGGGGATTTAGGGACATTCGGGGGCATTTGGGGACATTTGGGGATTTGGGGATTTAGGGCCATTTTGGGACATTTGGGGACATTCAGGGATTTAGGGACATTTAGGGACATTTGGGGATTTGGGGGCATTTAGGGACATTCGGGGATTTGGGGCCATTTGGGGCCATTTGGGGATTTAGGGACATTTGGGGACAGTGGGGGTGGGCGGGCAGCACGTAGCTGCGGCCGGGGGGCAGCGGCGCCTCGCGGAGCACCTGGGGACATTGGGGGATTTAGGGACATTTGGGGATTTGGGGACATTTGGGGACATTTGGGGATTTAGGGACATTCGGGGGCATTTGGGGATTTAGGGGCATTTTGGGATTTAGGGGCATTTGGGGACATTTGGGGACATTCGGGGATTTGGGGACATTTGGGGATTTAGGGACATTCGGGGGCATTTGGGGATTTGGGGACATTCAGGGACATTTGGGGATTTAGGGACATTTGGGGATTTGGGGGCATTTAGGGACATTCGGGGATTTGGGGACATTTGGGGATTTAGGGACATTTGGGGACAGTGGGGGTGGGCGGGCAGCACGTAGCTGCGGCCGGGGGGCAGCGGCGCCTCGCGGAGCACCTGGGGACATTGGGGGATTTAGGGACATTTGGGGATTTGGGGACATTTGGGGACATTTGGGGATTTAGGGACATTCGGGGGCATTTGGGGATTTAGGGACATTTGGGGACATTTGGGGACATTCGGGGATTTAGGGACATTTGGCGATTTAGGGACATTCGGGGGCATTTGGGGATTTGGGGACATTCGGGGGCATTTGGGGATTTAGGGACATTCGGGGATTTGGGGACATTTGGGGACATTCGGGGATTTGGGGACATTGGGGGATTTAGGGACATTTGGGGATTTAGGGACATTTAGGGACATTTGGGGATTTAGGGACATTTGGGGATTTGGGGGCATTTAGGGACATTTGGGGATTTGGGGACATTCGGGGATTTAGGGACATTTGGGGACAGTGGGGGTGGGCGGGCAGCACGTAGCTGCGGCCGGGGGGCAGCGGCGCCTCGCGGAGCACCTGGGGACATTGGGGGACATTTGGGGATTTAGGGACATTGGGGGATTTGGGGGCATTTGGGGATTTAGGGGCATTCGGGGATTTGGGGATTTAGGGGCATTTTGGGATTTAGGGACATTTGGGGACATTTGGGGACATTCAGGGATTTAGGGACATTTGGGGGCATTCGAGGATTTGGGGACATTCGGGGATTTAGGGACATTTGGGGACATTTGGGGACATTCAGGGATTTAGGGACATTTGGGGGCATTCGAGGATTTGGGGACATTCGGGGATTTAGGGACATTTGGGGATTTAGGGGCATTTGGGGATTTGGGGGCATTTAGGGACATTTGGGGATTTGGGGACATTGGGGGATTTAGGGACATTTGGGGAAATTTGGGGATTTGGGGGCATTTGGGGATTTGGGGACATTTGGGGATTTGGGGACATTCGGGGGCATTTGGGGATTTAGGGGCATTTTGGGATTTAGGGGCATTTGGGGACATTTGGGGACATTCGGGGATTTAGGGACATTTTGGGGATTTGGGGACATTTAGGGACATTTGGGGATTTAGGGACATTTGGGGACATTTGGGGACATTTGGGGATTTTGGGACATTTGGGGACATTTGGGGATTTAGGGACATTCGGGGGCATTTGGGGATTTAGGGGCATTTTGGGATTTAGGGGCATTTGGGGACATTTGGGGACATTCAGGGATTTAGGGGCATTTGGGGATTTGGGGACATTTAGGGACATTTGGGGATTTAGGGACATTTGGGGACATTTGGGGACATTTGGGGATTTTGGGACATTTGGGGACATTTGGGGATTTAGGGACATTTGGGGACATTCAGGGATTTAGGGGCATTTGGGGATTTAGGGACATTTGGGGACATTCGGGGATTTAGGGGACATTGGGGGATTTAGGGACATTTGGGGATTTGGGGACATTTAGGGACATTTGGGGATTTTGGGACATTCGGGGATTTGGGGACATTTGGGGATTTAGGGACATTTGGGGACAGTGGGGGTGGGCGGGCAGCACGTAGCTGCGGCCAGGGGGCAGCGGCGCCTCGCGGAGCACCTGGGGACATTTGAGGGATTTGGGGATTTGGGGATTTAAGGACATTTCGGGATTTAGAGACATTTGGGGACATTTGGGGATTTAGGGACATTTGGGGACATTTGGGGATTTGGGGACATTCAGGGATTTGGGGACATTTGGGGATTTGGGGATTTAGGGGCATTTGGGGACATTTGGGGACATTCAGGGATTTAGGGACATTTGGGGATTTGGGGACATTTGGGGACATTTGGGGATTTAGGGACGTTTGGGGATTTAGGGACATTTGGGGACATTCGGGGGCATTTGGGGATTTAGGGACATTTGGGGACAGTGGGGGTGGGCGGGCAGCACGTAGCTGCGGCCGGGGGGCAGCGGCGCCTCGCGGAGCACCTGGGGACATTTGGGGACATTTGGGGACATTTGGGGACATTTGGGGATTTGGGGACATTTGGGGATTTAGGGACATTCGGGGGCATTTGGGGATTTAGGGACATTCGGGGATTTGGGGACATTTGGGGACATTCGGGGATTTGGGGACATTGGGGGATTTAGGGACATTTGGGGATTTAGGGACATTTAGGGACATTTTGGGATTTAGGGACATTTGGGGATTTGGGGGCATTTGGGGACATTTGGGGATTTGGGGACATTCGGGGATTTAGGGACATTTGGGGACAGTGGGGGTGGGCGGGCAGCACGTAGCTGCGGCCGGGGGGCAGCGGCGCCTCGCGGAGCACCTGGGGACATTTGGGGGATTTAGGGACATTTGGGGACATTTGGGGATTTAGGGACATTTAGGGATTTGGGGACATTCGGGGGCATTTGGGGATTTAGGGACATTTGGGGACATTCAGGGATTTAGGGACATTTGGGGGCATTTGGGGATTTAGGGGCATTTGGGGATTTAGGGACATTTGGGGATATTTGGGGACATTCAGGGATTTGGGGACATTTGGGGACATTTGGGGACATTTTGGGACATTTGGGGATTTAGGGACATTTGGGGATTTAGGGACATTTGGGGATATTTGGGGACATTCAGGGATTTGGGGACATTTGGGGATTTGGGGACATTTTGGGACATTTGGGGATTTAGGGGCATTTGGGGATTTAGGGACATTCGGGGACATTTGGGGATTTAGGGGCATTTGGGGATTTAGGGACATTTAGGGACATTTGGGGATTTGGGGACATTTGGGGACATTTGGGGACATTTGGGGACATTCAGGGATTTAGGGACATTTGGGGACATTTGGGGATTTAGGGACATTTGGGGATTTGGGGACATTTGGGGACATTTGGGGATTTAGGGACTTTTGGGGATTTAGGGGCATTTGGGAACATTCAGGGATTTAGGGGCATTTGGGGATTTGGGGGCATTTAGGGACATTTGGGGATTTAGGGACATTTGGGGACATTTGGAGATATAGGGACATTTGGGGATTTAGGGACATTTGGGGACATTTGGAGATTTAGGGACATTTCGGGATTTAGGGACATTTCGGGACATTTGGGGATTTAGGGGTATTGGGGACACTGGAGATGTTGGGGCCATTTGGGGACATTTGGGGCCATTTGGGGACATTTCAGGATTTAGGGGTATTGGGGACACTGGAGCTGTTGGGGACATTTGGGGGTTTGGGGCCATTTGGGGACATTTAAGGACTTTGGGGGACTTTTGGGGCCATTTGGGGATTTAGGGACATTTTGGGACACTGGAGATGTTGGGGCCATTTGGGGCCATTTTGGGACATTTGGGGCCATTTCGGGATTTATGGATATTGGGGACTTTTGGAGACATTGGGGACATTTGGGGGTTTGGGGACATTTGGGGACTTTTGGGGACACCAGGGATATTTGGGGACTTTTCGGGACATTTCGGGACATTTGGGGATTTAAGGATATTGGGGACACCTGAGATGTTGGGGCCATTTGGGGCCATTTGGGGCCATTTGGGGCCATTTCGGGATTTAGGGATATTGGGGACTTTTGAAGACATTGGGGCCATTTGGGGGTTTGGGGACATTTGGGGACATTTAAGGACTTTGGGGGACTTTTGGGGCCATTTGGGGATTTAGGGATATTGGGGACACTGGAGATGTTGGGGACATTTGGGGACATTTTGGAACATTTCGGGATTTAGGGACATTTTGGGACACTGGAGATGTTGGGGACATTTGGGGACATTTGGGGATTCGGGGACTTTTGGGGACTTCTGGGGACATTTCAGGACATTTCAGGATATTGGGGACACTGGAGATGTTGGGGACATTTGGGGACTTGTGGGGACATTTTGGGACATTTGGGGATTTAGGGATATTGGGGACACTGGAGATGTTGGGGCCATTTGGGGCCATTTGGGGCCATTTGGGGCCATTTGGGGACATTTGGGGACATTTTGGGACACTGGAGATGTTGGGGACATTTGGGGGTTTGGAGACATTTGGGGAGATTTGGGGCCATTTGGGGCCATTTCGGGATTTAGGGACATTTTGGGACACTGGAGACATTGGGGACATTTGGGAGTTTGGGGCCATTTGGGGCCATTTGGGGCCATTTGGGGCCATTTTGGGATTTAGGGACATTTTGGGACACTGGAGATGTTGGGGCCATTTGGGGGTTTGGAGACATTTGGGGAGATTTGGGGCCATTTGGGGACATTTAGGGATTTAGGGACATTTTGGGACACTGGAGACATTGGGGACATTTGGGGGTTTGGGGCCATTTGGGGAGATTTGGGGACATTTTGGGGCCATTTCGGGATTTAGGGACATTGGGGACACTGGAGACATTGGGGACATTTGGGAGTTTGGGGCCATTTGGGGCCATTTGGGGCCATTTGGGGCCATTTGGGGCCATTTTGGGATTTAGGGACATTTTGGGACACTGGAGATGTTGGGGCCATTTGGGGGTTTGGGGCCATTTGGGGCCATTTGGGGCCGTTACCGTGATGGGGAAATAGTCACAGAAATGATCCCAAATCCGCCAGTTCCGGACCCAATCCCAGTGGCGCGGCCCTGGGGACACCGCGGGGGCCTTGGGGGGGGAGTTTGGGGACCCGCCCGGGGTCCCCAATCCCCCCGAGGGTGTCCCCAACCCCCCCTTGTCCCCCCCACACATCCCCAACGTCCCCAAACATCCCCAAATGGCCCCAAAAGTCCCCCAAACCACCCCAAAAGTCCCTCAAATCCCCCCAAAAGTCCCCAACCCCCCCCAACGTTCCCCAAAAGTCCCCCAAAGTCCCCAAACCCCCCAAAAGTCCCCCAAACCCCCCAAAAGTCCCCAAATGCCTCCAAACGCCCCCAAACGCCCCCAAACGCTCCCCAAACTGCCCCAAAATTCCCCCAAACTCCCCAAAAGTCCCCAAACGCCCCCAAACCCTCCCAAACTCCCCCAAACGCCCCCAAACCCTCCCAAATCCCCCCAAAACGTCCCCAACCCCCCAAATCCCCCCAAAACCCCCACAAACGCCCCCAAACGCCCCCAAACGCTCCCCAAATGCCCCCAAACTCCCCCAAAATTCCCCTAAACCCTCCCAAATCCCCCCAAATTCCCCCAAACCCTCCCAAATCCCCCCAAAACGTTCCCAACCCCTCCCAAATCCCCCCAAAACGTTCCCAACCCCTCCCAAATCCCCCCAAAACCCCCCCAAAACCTCTCCCAAACGCCCCCAAAAGTCCCCAAACCCCCCCAAATCCCCCCAACCCCCCTCAAACGCCCCCAAAATTCCCCCAAACGCCCCCAAATGCCCCAAAATGCCCCCCAAAACCCCCTCAAACGCCCCCCAAAACGTTCCCAACCCCTCCCAAATCCCCCCAAAATCCCCCCAAAATTCCCCCAAATCCCCCCAAACGCCCCCAAACCCCCCCAAAATTCCCCCAAAGCTCCCCCAAACGCCCCCAAATGCCCCAAACCCCCCCAAAATTCCCCCAAACGCCCCCAAAAGTCCCCAAACCCCCCCAAAATTCCCCCAAACGCCCCCAAAAGTCCCCAAACGCCCCCAAACCCCTCCAAAATTCCCCAAAACTCCCCCAAATCCCCCCAATCTCCCCCAAACGCTCCCAAATCCCCTCCAAAACGCCCCCAAACGCTCCCAAATCCCCTCCAAAACTCCCCCAAATCCCCCCCAATCTCCCCCAAAACGCCCCCAAAATTCCCCCAAACGCCCCCAAACCCCCTCAAACGCCCCCAAACCCCCCCAAATCCCCCAAAATTTCCCCAAAATTCCCCCAAAGCCCCACCGGCGTCGGGCCCGCGCCAGTCCCAGAGCCACCAGCCCGCGTAGGCCACGGGCACGAGCCAGAGGCGCGTCCGCAGCAGCAGCAGCAGCAGCGCCAGCGAGCCCGGCCCTAATCGGTTAATTAGCCAATTAGTTAATTAGCTAATCATCTAATTAGCATTCACTAATTAACGCTAATCGCTTTCATCAAACCCCCTTCGCAGGCCACGGGCACGAGCCAGAGGCGCGTCCGCAGCAGCAGCAGCAGCAGCGCCAGCGAGCCCGGCCCTAATTGGTTAATTAGCTAATTAGTTAATTAGTTAATCATCTAATTAGCGTTCACTAATTAACGCTAATCGCTTTCATCAAACCCCCTTCGCAGGCCACGGGCACGAGCCAGAGGCGCGTCCGCAGCAGCAGCAGCAGCAGCGCCAGCGAGCCCGGCCCTAATGAGTTAATTAGCTAATTAGTTAATTAGTTAATCATCTAATTAGCGTTCACTAATTAACGCTAATCGCTTTCATCAAACGCCCTTCGCAGGCCACGGGCACGAGCCAGAGGCGCGTCCGCAGCAGCAGCAGCAGCGCCAGCGAGCCCGGCCCTAATGAGTTAATTAGCTAATTAGTTAATTAGTTAATCATCTAATTAGCGTTCACTAACTAACGCTAATCGCTTTCATCAAACCCCCTTCGCAGGCCACGGGCACGAGCCAGAGGCGCGTCCGCAGCAGCAGCAGCAGCAGCGAGCCCGGCCCTAATCGGTTAATTAGCCAATTAGTTAATTAGCTAATCGGCTAATTAGCATTCACTAATTAACGCTAATCGCTTTCATCAAACCCCCTTCGCAGGCCACGGGCACGAGCCAGAGGCGCGTCCGCAGCAGCAGCAGCAGCAGCGCCAGCGAGCCCGGCCCTAATCGGTTAATTAGCTAATTAATTAATTAGTTAATCATCTAATTAGCGTTCACTAATTAACGCTAATGGCTTTCATCAAACCCCCTTCGCAGGCCACGGGCACGAGCCAGAGGCGCGTCCGCAGCAGCAGCAGCAGCAGCGCCAGCGAGCCCGGCCCTAATCGGTTAATTAGCTAATTAATTAATTAGTTAATCATCTAATTAGCGTTCACTAACTAACGCTAATCGCTTTCATCAAACCCCCTTCATAGGCCACGGGCACGAGCCAGAGGCGCGTCCGCAGCAGCAGCAGCGCCAGCGAGCCCGGCCCTAATTGGTTAATTAGCTAATTAGTTAATTAGTTAATCATCTAATTAGCATTCATTAATTAACGCTAATCGCTTTCATCAAACCCCCTTCCCCCCCGATAATTTTACCTCCCCCCCGGGTTAATTATTCGCGCCCCCCCCTTCCCGTCGTCGTTGTTAATTAATTGTCTCTTCTCGGGATAATTGATTGTCGCCTATTAATTAGTCCTTCTCGGGTTAATTAGTTGCCGCCGGGATTAATTAGCTCCCCGCTGGGATTAATTAATCCGTCACTAATGGCGCCTCTCCTTCGTTAATTATCCTCGCGCCTCAGGGTTAATTATTCTCCCCTCCCCGTTAATTAACCCCCCCCGGTAATTATCGCCCCGGGGTTAATTATTTTAGCCCCCTCCCCCGGCTTAATTACCTCCGTTAATTGCCTTGCTCTGGTTAATTAACCCCCCGTTAATTCCCTCCCCGTTAATTGCCCCCCTCGGGGTTAATTAGCCCCCCGTTAATTGCCCCCCCACCGTTAATTATTCCCCCGTGGCTAATTAACCCCCCGTTAATTCCCTCCCCGTTAGTTGCCCCCCCGTTAATTACCCCCCTCGGGGTTAATTAGCCTCCCGTTAATTGCCCCCCTCCATTAATTATTGCCCCATGGCTAATTAGCGGCCACTCCCGTTGTCTCCCTTTAATTATCCCCCTTGCGTTAATTAATTCCCCATTAATTACCCCTCCCCCGCTAATTACCCCCTCCCGGGATTAATTACCCCCACATAATTGCCCCTCAGGGGGTTAATCCCCGCCTCCCGGAGCTAATTACCCCCTCAGGGGTTAATTACCCCCACAGCGCTAATTACCCCCCGTTAATTGCCCCTCCCCTCATCCCCCCCAAGTACCTCCCTCCCCATTAATTACCCCCATTAATTACCCCTCCAGCGCTTAATCCCCCTCCTCCAAACTGTTAATTACCCCTCCCACTCATTAATTACCCTCCCAGCCCTAATTAACCCGCGCTAATTACCTCCGGACGTTAATTACCCCCTGTTAATTGCCCCCTCTGCCTTTAACCCCACCAAGCAACTCGCTCCTCCCCATTAATTACCCCCCCCAGTCATTAACTCCCCCCCATTAATTACTCCTCCAGCGCTTAATCCCCCTCCTCCAAACTGTTAATTACCCCTCCCACTCATTAATTACCCCCGCAGCCCCAATTAACCCGCGCTAATTACCCCCCGCCTTAATTACCCCCGGTAATTGCCCCTCCCCTCATCCCCCGCAAGAAACTCCCTCCTCATTAATTACCCCCCCAAGTCATTAACTCCCCTCCATTAATTACTCCTCCAGCGCTTAATCCCCCTCCTCCAAACTGTTAATTACCCCTCCCACTCATTAATTACCTCCGCAGCCCCAATTAACCCGCGCTAATTACCTCCCGCCTTAATTACCCCCGGTAATTGCCCCTCCCCTCATCCCCCGCAAGAAACTCCCTCCTCATTAATTACCCCCCCAAGTCATTAACTCCCCCCCATTAATTGCTCCTCCAGCGCTTTATCCCCCTCCTCCAAACTGTTAATTACCCCTCCCACTCATTAATTACCCCCGCAGCCCCAATTAACCCGCGCTAATTACCGAGGAAGAGGAAGGTCAGCATCCATTGCACCACGCACAGCGCCTGCACCGCGGAACGGAAAGACCCCCCCATACCTGCCCGGGGGGGGCAAAAAACGGGGTGACACCTCTGGGGGGGGGATCCCCGACCTTTTGGGACCCCTAAAAAATTTGGGGGACCCCCCCAAAAATTGGGGGGACCCCTCAAAATCCCCCCCAAACCTCCCCCCCCCCCCCCCCCCGTACCTGCCGTGGTTGCCACGTCCCGGGCGAGCCCGAACTTTGCCCAAGGGGCGGAGGAAGGAGCCGGGCGTGTGTGTGGGGGGGGGGCGGGGAAGGAGGAAAAAAAAGGGGGGACCCCCCCCTTGGAGAACCCCAAAATCTTCTTGAGATCCCCCCAAAAAAAACCCGCACCCAAAAGGGTCAAATTTCACCCCAAAAAAAGGCGACCCCGAATTGTCGGGATGCGAAAAGTCCTCGGAATGCCCCGAATCCAACCCGAATCCCACCCGAATCCCACCCGAATCCAGGCGCGCCCCAAAATTTTGGGGACCCCTCCGCACCCCAGTTGCACCCCCCAGATTCAGAATTTCCCCAAAACCCGCCAAAATTGCCCCAAATCCCCTCAAAATCTCCCCAAATCCAGACCCACAAAGGAGCCCCCAAAACCCTTCCGAGCCCCCAAATCCACCCCAAAAGCGCTCAAATTCTCCCCAAATCCGGACCCCAAAGGGCGCCCCAAAAGTTTCTGACCCTCCCGCACCCCAAATTTATCCGTAACCCCCCAAAACTTCCCCAAATCCCCCCAAAATTTCCCCAAATCCCCCCCAAAAACCTTCCCCAAATCCAAACCCCTAAGGACCCCCAAAAGCCTCCCAGAACCCCAAAACCGCTCAAATTCGCCCCAAATCCGGACCCCAAAGGGCGCCCCAAATTTTCTGACCTCCCTGCACCCCAAATTCACACGGAGTGCCCCAAAATCCCCCCAAAAACCCCCAAATCCCCCCAAAAAACAGGATACGCCTCAATTTTAAACCAATTTATTGGAATCCAGAGATTTTTTTTTTGGGGTGGCCCCAAAACTTTTGGGGTTTTTGGGGTTTTTGGGGTCAGACGAAGCTGAGGTGGCGCTCGGGGTGGGATCCCGACCCCAAAACTCCCCAAAATCCCCCCAAAACCGCCCCAAAAAAACCAGGAGACGCCTCAATTTTAAACCAATTTATTGGAATCCAGAGATTTTTTTTGGGGGTGGCCCCAAAACTTTTGGGGTTTTGGGGGTTTTTGGGGTTTTTGGGGGTCAGACGAAGCTGAGGTGGCGCTCGGGGTGGGATCCCGACCCCAAAACTCCCCCAAATCCCCCCAAAACCCCCCCAAAAACCAAGACACGCCTCAATTTTAAACCAATTTATTGGAATCCAGAGATTTTTTTTTTGGGGTGGCCCCAAAACTTTTGGGGTTTTGGGGCTTTTTGGGGTCAGACGAAGCTGAGGTGGCGCTCGGGGTGGGATCCCGACCCCAAAACTCCCCCAAATCCCCCCAAAACCGCCCCCAAAAAAACAGGAGACGCCTCAATTTTAAACCAATTTATTGGAATCCAGAGATTTTTTTTGGGGTGGCCCCAAAACTTTTGGGGTTTTTGGGGTTTTTGGGGTCAGACGAAGCTGAGGTGGCGCTCGGGGGGGACCCCGTACCCCAATTTGTGCTCCTCAAAAAGGGCCTCGAGCTTCTCCAGGTACCGGCGGTGCCAAAGTTCCACCTCCTCCCCCGAAGGATTTGGGGTTCGGGGCAGCTCCAGGGGGGCCCCCACTTTGTTTTTGGGGTCAGAAACCCCCCAAAAAAATCCCATTAAAAGTTATCCCCAAAGCTCCAGGAATTTCCTTTTCCCCCGGGGAAAAGGGGATGGGGAACACCCCAAAAAATTTGGGGTGCGGGAGCCTCTCCCTCCCCCACCCCCCCCGCTGGGATTTAGGGGTTCCCGCCCTAAAAGATCCCCCCAAAATCCTAAAGGATGGATTTGGGATTCCCCACCCTTCCCGGGGTGAATTGTTGGGGGTTTTTCCCGAATTTTGGGGTTTTTTCCTCAAATTTTTGGGGTTTTTTTCTCAAAATTTTGGAGTTTTTTTCTCAAAATTTTGGGGTTTTTTCCTCAAATTTTTGGGATTTTTTTCCCGAATTTTTGGTTTTTTTTTTCCTCAATTTTTTGTGGTTTTTTTTTTCTCCAATTTTTGGGGGGTTTTTCTCAAATTTTTGGGGTTTTTTTCCTGAATTTTGGGGGTTTTTTCTCCAATATTTAGTCCTTTTTTTCCCCCAAATTTTTGGGGGTTTCCCCCCAATTTTTTGGTCTTTTTCCCCCCAATTTTTGGTCCTTTTTCCTCCAATTTTTTGGGGGTTTTTTTCCTCAAATTTTTGATCTTTTTCCCCCAATTTTTGATCTTTTTTCCCCCCAATTTTTGATCTTTTTTCCCCCCAATTTTTGATCTTTTTCCCCCCAATTTTTGATCTTTTTCCCCCAAATTTTTGATCTTTTCCCCCCAGTTTTTGATCTTTTTCCCCCAATTTTTTTTTGGTTTTTCCCTCAAGTTTGGGGGGCTTTCCCCCCAGTTTTTGGGGTTTCTTTCCCAAACTTTTGGTCTTTTTCCCCTCAATTTTTCGTCTTTTTCCCCCCAGTTTTTGATCTTTTCCCCCCAATTTTTTGATTTTTTCCCCCAATTTTTGGTCTTTTTTTCCCCAATTTTTTTTTTTGGTTTTTCCCTCAATTTTTTGGGGTTTTCCCCCAATTTTTCGTCTTTTTCCCCCCAAGTTTTTGATCTTTTCCCCCCAATTTTTTTATTTTTTCCCCCCAATTTTTGGTCTTTTTCCCCCAATTTTTGATCTTTTCCCCCCAATTTTCTGATCTTTTTCCCCCCAATTTCTGATCTTTTCCCCCCAATTTTTGATCTTTTCCCCCCAATTTTTGATCTTTTCCCCCAATTTTTGATCTTTTCCCCCCAATTTTCTGATCTTTTGCCCCCAATTTTTGATCTTTTTTCCCCCAATTTTTGATCTTTTCCCCCCAGTTTTTGATCTTTTTTCCCCCAATTTTTGATCTTTTTTCCCCTAATTTTTGATCTTTTCCCCCCAGTTTTTGATCTTTTTCCCCCCAATTTTCTGATCTTTTCCCCCCAGTTTTTGATCTTTTTTCCCCCCAATTTTTGATCTTTTTCCCCCCAATTTTTGATCTTTTTTCCCCCAATTTTTGATCTTTTTTCCCCCCAATTTTTGATCTTTTTCCCCCAATTTTCTGATCTTTTTTCCCCCAATTTTTGATCTTTTTTCCCCCCAATTTTTGATCTTTTCCCCCCAGTTTTTGATCTTTTTTCCCCTCAATTTTTGATCTTTTTCCCCCAATTTTTGATCTTTTTTCCCCCCAATTTTTGATCTTTTTCCCCCCAATTTTTTGGTCTTTTCCCCCCAAATTTTTGGGGTTTTTTTCCCAAATTTTGGTCTTTTTCCCCCCAATTTTTTGATCTTTTTCCCCCAATTTTTGATCTTTTCCCCCCAATTTTCTGATCTTTTTTCCCCCAATTTTTGATCTTTTCCCCCCAATTTTTGATCTTTTTCCCCCCAATTTTTTTGGTGTTCCCCCCCCCAATTTTTTTGGTTTTCCCCCCCCCCCCCCCCGAGGTTTTTGGGGGCTCACCGACGGTGTGGATGGGCCGGCGGAAGGGCAGGAGGCCGAAGCTGTACTGGAAAACCCCTCGGGCGTGGAAAAGGGGGAGCGCGACCCCCAAAATCCGCTGGAGCCGCCCCTGGAAGCGCCGGAGCCGCGAGCCCGGAGGGTTCGGGATCTGCCGGAAGAGCTCGTTCTCCCCAAAACTGAACACGGGCACCAGGGGGGTCCTGGCAAGGGGGTGGGCAAAGGGGTTTTTTTTGGGGGGGGATCCCCAAAATGCTCAGTTCTGGTTCTTCCACCTGGAAACGCCCACCAGGAAATGCCAAAATTCCTCGCCTGAAATTCACGCTGGAATCATGAAATTTCTCCTTGGGAAGATCAGATCTGCCCTGGACACCCCAAATTCATCCCAAATTCCCTCTGGGGATCCCAAATCCCCTCTGGGACACCCCAAATCCACCCCAAATCCCCTCTGGGACACCCCAAATCCCCTCTGGGGACCCCAAATCCCTTCTGAGACAGCCCAAATCCCCCCAGATCCCTTCTGGGACACCCCAAATCCCCCCTCAATCCCCTCTGGGGACCCCAAATCCCCTCTGGGACACCCCAAATCCCCCCTCAATCCCCTCTGGGGACCCCAAATCCCCTCTGGGACACCCCAAATCCCTTCAGGGACACCCCAAATCCCCCCAAATCCCCTCTGGGACACCCCAAATCCCCCCAAATCCCACCCGAATTTGAGGGCGACGCGCACGAAGCCCCCCCAGCCCCCCAAATCCCCTTCTGGGACACCCCAAATCCCCTCTGGAGACCCCAAATCCCCGCTGGGACACCCCAAACCCCCCCAAATCCCACCCGAATTTGAGGGCGATGCGCACGAAGCCCCTTCCAGCCCCCCAAATCCCCTCTGGGACACCCCAAATCCCCTCTGGAAAACCCCAAATGCCCCCAAGTCCCCTCTGGGACACCCCAAATCCCCCCCAAATCCCCCCAAATCCCACCCGAATTTGAGGGCGATGCGCACGAAGCCCCCTCCAGCCCCCCAAATCCCCTCTGGGACACCCCAAATCCCCTCAAATCCCCTCTGGGACACCCCAAATCCCCCCCAAATCCCCCCAAATCCCACCCGAATTTGAGGGCGATGCGCACGAAGCCCCCTCCAGCCCCCCAAATCCCTTCTGGGACACCCCAAATCCCCCCAAATCCCACCCGAATTTGAGGGCGATGCGCACGAAGCCCCCCCAGCCCCCCAAATCCCCTCTGGGACACCCCAAATCCCCCCCAAATCCCCCCAAATCCCACCCGAATTTGAGGGCGATGCGCACGAAGCCCCCTCCAGCCCCCCAAATCCCCTCTGGGACACCCCAAATCCCCCCAAATCCCCCCAAATCCCACCCGAATTTGAGGGCGATGCGCACGAAGCCCCCCCAGCCCCCCAAATCCCCTCTGGGACACCCCAAATCCCCTCTGGAAAACCCCAAATGCCCCCAAATCCCCTCTGGGACACCCCAAATCCCTTCTAGGACACCCCAAATCCCACCCGAATTTGAGGGCGATGCGCACGAAGCCCCCCAGCCCCCCAAATCCCTTCTGGGACACCCCAAATCCCCCCAAATCCCCTCTGGGACACCCCCAAATCCCCTCTGGGACACCCCAAATCCCCCCAAACCCCCCCCGAATTTAAGGGCGATGCGCACGAAGCCCCCTCCAGCCCCCCAAATCCCCTCTGGGACATCCCAAATCCCCCCCAAATCCCCCCAAATCCCACCCGAATTTGAGGGCGATGCGCATGAAGCCCCCTCCAGCCCCCCAAATCCCCTCTGGGACATCCCAAATCCCCCCCAAATCCCCCCAAACCCCCCCCGAATTTAAGGGCGATGCGCACGAAGCCCCCTCCAGCCCCCCAAATCCCCTCTGAGACATCCCAAATCCCCCCCAAATCCCCCCAAATCCCACCCGAATTTGAGGGCGATGCGCACGAAGCCCCCTCCAGCCCCCCAAATCCCCTCTGGGACATCCCAAATCCCCCCCAAATCCCCCCAAACCCCCCCCGAATTTAAGGGCGATGCGCACGAAGCCCCCTCCAGCCCCCCAAATCCCCTCTGAGACATCCCAAATCCCCCCCAAATCCCCCCAAATCCCACCCGAATTTGAGGGCGATGCGCACGAAGCCCTTCCTGCGCAGCAGCTGCAGCCGGAGCCCCCCCGGGTGGGCGTCCAGGGACTCGGGGGGTCCCCCCAGGGCGATGACGGCCACGGTCCCCCCCTTTTCCCGGCCCAGAAGGTGCTCGAGGCTCGCGGCTTCCGAGGAAACCAGGCCTGGAACGGGGACACCCCAAAAATTTGGGGGGTTCAGGGAGTTGGGGGCACCCCAAAAATTGGGGGGATTCAGGGAGTTGGGGGCACCCCAAAAATTTGGGGGGTTGGGGGGAGGGAAGGAAGGATTTTGGGGGGGGGGATTCGGGGATTTTGGGGACACCCCAAAAATTTGGGGGATTCAGGGAGTTGGGGGATTCAGGGAGTTGGGGACACTCCAAAAATTTGGGGGGTTTGGGGGGGATTCAGGGATTTGGGGGATTCAGGGAGTTGCGGGCACCCCAAAAATTGGGGGGATTCAGGGAGTTGGGGGATTCAGGGAGTTGGGGGCACCCCAAAAATTTGGGGGATTCAGGGATTTGGGGGATTCAGGGAGTTGGGAGCACCCCAAAAATTTGGGGGATTCAGGGATTTGGGGGATTCAGGGATTTGGGGGCACCCCAAAAATTTGGGGGATTCAGGGATTTGGGGGATTCAGGGAGTTGGGGACACCCCAAAAATTTGGGGGATTCAGGGAGTTGGGGGATTCAGGGAGTTGGGGACACCCCAAAAATTTGGGGGATTCAGGGAGTTGGGGGATTCAGGGATTTGGGGGCACCCCAAAAATTGGGGGGGTTTGGGGAGGGAAGGAAGAATTTGGGGGGGGATTCGGGGATTTTGGGGTTTCGGCCCCAAAATTTGGGTGCTGGGGGAGGGGTTTGGGGGGGATTCAGGGATTTGGGGGAACCCCAAAAATTTGGGGGGTTGGGGGGAGGGAAGGAAGGATTTTGGGGGGGGGGGGGGATTCCGGGATTTTGGGGGATTCAGCACCAAAGTTTGGGTGGTGGGGGAGGGGTTTGGGGGGGATTCGGGAATTTGGGGGATTCAGGGATTTGGGGGATTCTGGGAGTTGGGGACACCCCAAAAATTTGGGGGATTCAGGGAGTTTGGGGTCCCATGGGATTCGGGGATTTGGGATTCGGACCCCCAAAATTTGGGTGCTGAGGGAAGGGATTTAGGGATTTAAGGATTCAGGGATTTGGTAAAATCCAGGGAATTTTTGGGGGATAAAACCCCGAAAATTCGGGAAGCAGCAACTCAGGAGCTTCAATCCCCAAATCCCCCCAAAACCTCGATTTTTTGGGGGATTTGGGGCTCGAAATTCAGGGATTTGGGGATCAGAATCCCGGAATTCGGGGCACTCAGAACGTGAGGAATTGGGTGAAAACCCTGGAATTTCGGGATAAAACCCCGACAATTTGGGAGCTTCAATCCCTGAATCCCCAAATCCCCCCAAAACCCCAATTTTGGGGATTTGAGGCTCGAAATTCAGGGATTTGGGGATCAGAACCCAGGAATTCAGGGCGCTGGGTGTGTCAGGAATTGGGTGAAAACCCTGGAATTTCGGGATAAAATCCCGACAATTCAGGAGCTTCAATCCCTAAATCCCTAAATCCCCAATTTTTGGGATTTAGGGCTCGAAATTCATGGATTTGGGGATCAGAATCCAGGGATTCGGGGCGCTGGGTGTGTCAGGAATTGGGTGAAAACCCTGGAATTTCGGGATAAAATCCCGACAATTCGGGAGCTTCAATCCCTAAATCCCTAAATTCCTAAATCCCCAATTTTTGGGATTTAGGGCTCGAAATTCAGGGATTTGGGGATCAGAATCCAGAGATTCGGGGCACTGGGTGTGTCAGGAATTGGGTGAAAACCCTGGAATTTCGGGATAAAACCCCGACAATTCAGGAGCTTCAATCCCTAAATCCCTAAATCCCCAATTTTTGGGATTTAGGGCTCGAAATTCATGGATTTGGGGATCAGAATCCAGGGATTCAGGGCGCTGCGTGTGTCAGGAATTGGGTGAAAACCCTGGAATTTTGGGATAAAATCCCGACAATTCAGGAGCTTCAATTCCTAAATCCCTAAATTCCTAAATCCCCAATTTTTGGGATTTAGGGCTCGAAATTCAGGGATTTGGGGCTCGAAATTCAGGGATTTGGGGATCAGAACCCAGGAATTCAGGGCGCTGGGTGTGTCAGGAATTGGGTGAAAACCCTGGAATTTCGGGATAAAATCCCGACAATTCGGGAGCTTCAATCCCTGAATCCCCAAATCCCCCCAAAACCCCAAATTTGTGGATTTGAGGCTCGAAATTCAGGGATTTGGGGCTCGAAATTCAGGGATTTGGGGGATCAGAATCCAGGGATTCGGGGCACTCAGAACGTGAGGAATTGGGTGAAAACCCTGGAATTTCGGGATAAAACCCCGACAATTCAGGAGCTTCAATCCCTAAATCCCTAAATCCCCAATTTTTGGGATTTAGGCCTCGAAATTCATGGATTTGGGGATCAGAATCCAGGGATTCGGGGCGCTGGGTGTGTCAGGAATTGGGTGAAAACCCTGGAATTTCGGGATAAAATCCCGACAATTCGGGAGCTTCAATCCCTAAATCCCTAAATTCCTAAATCCCCAATTTTTGGGATTTAGGGCTCGAAATTCAGGGATTTGGGGATCAGAATCCAGAGATTCGGGGCACTGGGTGTGTCAGGAATTGGGTGAAAACCCTGGAATTTCGGGATAAAACCCCGACAATTCAGGAGCTTCAATCCCTAAATCCCTAAATCCCCAATTTTTGGGATTTAGGGCTCGAAATTCATGGATTTGGGGATCAGAATCCAGGGATTCAGGGCGCTGCGTGTGTCAGGAATTGGGTGAAAACCCTGGAATTTTGGGATAAAATCCCGACAATTCAGGAGCTTCAATTCCTAAATCCCTAAATTCCTAAATCCCCAATTTTTGGGATTTAGGGCTCGAAATTCAGGGATTTGGGGCTCGAAATTCAGGGATTTGGGGATCAGAATCCAGGGATTCAGGGCGCTGGGTGTGTCAGGAATTGGGTGAAAACCCTGGAATTTCGGGATAAAATCCCGACAATTCGGGAGCGTCAATCCCTGAATCCCCAAATCCCCCCAAAACCCCAAATTTGTGGATTTGAGGCTCGAAATTCAGGGATTTGGGGCTCGAAATTCAGGGATTTGGGGGATCAGAATCCAGGAATTCGGGGCACTCAGAACGTGAGGAATTGGGTGAGAACCTGGGAATTTCGGGATAAAACCCCGACAATTCGGGAGCTTCAATCCCTAAATTCCTAAATCCCCAATTTTTGGGATTTGGGGCTCGAAATTCAGGGATTTGGGGATCAGAATCCAGGGATTCGGGGCACTGGCTGTGTCAGGAATTGGGTGAAAACCCTGGAATTTCGGGATAAAACCCCAACAATTCGGGAGCTTCAATTCCTAAATCCCTAAATTCCTAAATCCCCAATTTTTGGGATTTAGGGCTCGAAATTCAGGGATTTGGGGCTCGAAATTCAGGGATTTGGGGATCAGAATCCCGGGATTCGGGGCGCTGGGTGTGTCAGGAATTGGGTGAAACCCCGGGAATTTTGGGATAAAATCCCGACAATTCGGGAGCCTCAATCCCTAAATCCCTAAATCCCCAATTTTTGGGATTTAGGGCTCGAAATTCATGGATTTGGGGATCAGAATCCAGGGATTCAGGGCGCTGGGTGTGCCAGGAATTGGGTGAAAACCTGGGAATTTCGGGATAAAATCCCGACAATTCGGGAGCTTCAATCCCTGAATCCCTAAATCCCCAATTTTTGGGATTTGGGGCTCGAAATTCAGGGATTTGGGGGATCAGAATCCAGGAATTCGGGGCACTCAGAACGTGAGGAATTGGGTGAAAACCCTGGAATTTCGGGATAAAATCCCGACAATTCGGGAGCTCCAATCCCTAAATCCCTAAATCCCCAATTTTTGGGATTTGGGGCTCGAAATTCAGGGATTTGGGGGATCAGAATCCAGGGATTCAGGGCACTCAGAACGTGAGGAATTGAGTGAGAACCTGGGAATTTCGGGATAAAACCCCGACAATTCGGGAGCTTCCATCCCCAAATCCCCGCTTTTTTTTTTTTTTTTTTTTTTTTTTTTTGGAACCCTTTTCCCGAATTTTTTGGGTTTTTTTTTTTTTTTTTGGGAGGGAGAGGACAATTCCCACTCACCCCCCGCCATGGCGTATTCCCGGAAAAACGGGAGGCGGAACCAGCAGGGGAGGGTGAGGAGGTGCGGGCGCAGCCCCGGGAAGAGCCCCCCAAATCCCGTGGCTTCCGTGCAGAAATTCCCAAAAGCTCCGGCGGCCAAAACCCCGTGGGGGTGGAAGCCGAAAATGTAATTCCTGCCGGGATCCAGCGGCGCCGTGCGGATCAGCTGGAATTTTTTGGGGTTTTTTTTTAGGTTTTTTGGGGGTTTTTGGGAAGGTCAGAGAGCCCCAAAATTGTGGGGGTGAAAGGGGAAAAAAAAAGAAACCAAAAAAAGAGGGGAATGATCCCAAAATTCCTCAAAAAGGGGTCGGGAGATGGGGGGGAGGGGTGGGGGGAGATGGAGGAGATTCCCCAAATTCTTTCGGGAGAGTGGAGAATTCCGCCCCCCCCCCCCAATTTCTCCAGGGGATTCCCCCCCGAAATGGCCCCGGGTGACGTCAGGGAAGCCAAACCCAAGCAGGGAATCCCCAAAATCCCCCGAAATTCCATCCAGGGACCACCCCCTCCCCTCCAACCCCCTAAAACAACCCCAGGACACCCCAAAATTCACTCAGGGATCCCCAAAACCCCCCCCAATCCCACCCAGCGACCCCCAAATCTCAGCCAGGAACCCCCCAAAACTCACCCAGGGACCCCAAAACCCCACCCAGGGACCCCAAAACCCCACCCAGGGACCCCTAAACCCCCCCA
Source organism: Aphelocoma coerulescens (assembly GCF_041296385.1). NCBI lineage: Eukaryota > Metazoa > Chordata > Aves > Passeriformes > Corvidae > Aphelocoma > Aphelocoma coerulescens. Next base: position 29,766 of record NW_027183551.1, read on the forward strand.
AAACCCACCCAGGACCCCCAGATCCCACCCAGGGACCCTTAAACCCCCCCAAATCCCACCCAGGGACCCCCTAAACCTCCCCAAACCTCACCCAGGGACCCCAAAACCCACCCAGGGACCCCCAAATCTCACCCAGGGACCCCCCAAAACCCATCCAGGCACCCCCCAACCCCCCCCAAACCCACCCAGGGACCCCTAAACATCACCCAGAGACCCCCTAAAGCCCCCAAAACCCTCCCAGGGACTCCTAAACCCCCCAAATCCCACCCAGGGACCCCTAAACCTCCCCAAAACCCACCCAGGGAGCCCCAAATCCCACCCAAGGACCCCCAAAACCCCCCCAAACCTCACCCAGGGACCCCAAAATCCACCCAGGTACCCCTAAACCCCATCCAAGGACCCCTAAACCCCCCAAAACCCACCCAGGGACCCCCAAAACCCACTCAGGTACCCCCCAAACCCCCCAAAACCCACCCAGGGACCCCTAAACCCCATCCAGGGACCCCTAACCCCCCCAAATCCCACCCAGGGACCCCCAAAACCCACTCAGGTACCCCCCAAACCCCCCCAAAACCCATCCAGGGACCCCCAAAACCCACTCAGGTACCCCCTAACCCCCCCAAAACCCACCCAGGGACCCCTCAACCCCTCCCAAAACCCACCCAGGGACCCCAAAACCCACCCAGTGACCCCCTAAACCCCCCCAAACCCACCCAGGGACCCCAAACCCCCCCCCCAAACCCACCCAGGGACCCCCTAATCCTCCCCAAACCCACCCAGGGACCCCTAAACCCCATCCAGGGACCCCTAAACCCCCCAAATCCCACCCAGGGACCCCCAAAACCCACTCAGGTACCCCCTAACCCCCCCAAATCCCACCCAGGGACCCCTCAACCCCTCCCAAAACCCACCCAGGGACCCCAAAACCCACCCAGGGACCCCCAAAACCCACTCAGGTACCCCCCAAACCCCCCCAAAACCCATCCAGGGACCCCCAAAACCCACTCAGGTACCCCCTAATCCCCCCAAATCCCACCCAGGGACCCCTCAACCCCTCCCAAAACCCACCCAGGGACCCCAAAACCTCCCCAAAACCCACCCAGGGACCCCCAAAATCCGCCCAACTCCCCCCCCCCTCCCCCGGCTCACCGAGATGGGGAAGTAATCCCGGAAGTGGCGCCAGACGGGCCAGGCGCGCACCCAGGCGCAAGGGCGCCCCCCGCGGCGGGGGGTGTGGCGGTCCGCCAGCAGCCACAGCCCGTAGAGCAGCGCCGGCAGCCAGAGCGGCCCGCGCAGCGCCAGCACGAACAGAACCGTGCACAGCTGCCCTGGGGGGGGGTCCGGGGGTCCGCCGGGGGGGTCACAGGGAAGCCCCCCGCCAGGGCTACCGAACGCCCCAAGAACCCCGATTCTCGGGCTCTGCGTTTTCCCGCTGCACCCCAAAAACCCCCGGGGGAAAAGCAGCGCTGGAGGCTCAGTTAAAGCACGCGGCGGGGCGGGAGTTGGGGGGCGCGTGGACCCCCCCCCCCAGAGCTACGGACCCCCCCAGGAACCCCGTTTTTTGGGGTCTCCGTTTTCCCGCAGCACCCCAAAAACCCGCTCCGTCGGGGGGAGGGGGGTTGTGCACTGTGCAGCGCTGCCCTAAAGAATCCCGACTGTTGGGGTCACGGGGGAGGGGGCCAGGGGGGGTTTTGGGGACCCCCCTCCCATGTCACCCCCACCCCCAAAGTCACCAACCCCCTTTTTGGGGTCCCCATTCCCCAAAAACCACCCCAAATCCCCCTTTTTTTGGGGGAGGGGGAGGGAACGCTCAGCGCTGCCCTGAAGAACTCCAGGATTCCGGAGGAAGGGGGGGGGTCAGGGGGTTTTGGGGGACCCCAGAAGGGTTTTGGGGACCCCCTCGGGGCCCCCCCAAAGCGCTCACCGAGGAGGAGGAAGGAGAAAACCCATTGGAGCACGGCCAAGGTCTGCAGGCGGCGGCGCAGGGGGAGGCGGAGGGGGGCGAAGCGCAGGGGGGGCATGGCCGGGGGGGGGATTTGGGGGGGTTTTGGGGGGTCCTGGAGGGGTTTGGGGGGTCCTGGGATGGGGAGGAGTGGGTTTGGGGGGGGGTACTGGGAGCGGGGAGTGGAATTGGGGGGGTTACTGGGAGCTGGGGGGGAGTTACTGGGAGCTGGGGGGGAGTTACTGGGAGGTGGGGGGGGGATTTGGGGGGGTTTTGGGGGGTCCTGGAGGGGTTTGGGGGGTCCTGGGATGGGGAGGAGTGGGTTTGGGGGGGGGTACTGGGAGGTGGGAGTGGAATTGGGGGGGTTACTGGGAGCTGGGGGGGAGTTACTGGGAGCTGGGGGGGGATTTGGGGGGGTTTTGGGGGGTCCTGGAGGGGTTTGGGGGGTCCTGGGATGGGGAGGAGTGGGTTTGGGGGGGTTACTGGGAGCGGGGAGTGGAATTTGGGGGGTTACTGGGAGCTGGGGGGGAGTTACTGGGAGCTGGGGGGGGATTTGGGGAGGTTTTGGGGGGTCCTGGAGGGGTTTGGGGGGTCCTGGGAGGGGGAGGAGTGGGTTTGGGGGGGGGACTGGGAGGTGGGAGTGGAATTGGGGGGGTTACTGGGAGCTGGGAGTGGAATTGGGGGGGTTACTGGGAGCTGGGGGGGAGTTACTGGGAGCTGGGGGGGGATTTGGGGGGGTTTTGGGGGGTCCTGGAGGGGTTTGGGGGGTCCTGGGAGGGGGAGGAGTGGGTTTGGGGGGAGTACTGGGAGGTGGGAGTGGAATTGGGGGGATTTTGGGGGGTCCTGGAGGGGTTTGGGGGGTCCTGGGATGGGGAGGAGTGGGTTTGGGGGGGGTACTGGGAGCGGGGAGTGGAATTTGGGGGGTTACTGGGAGCTGGGGGGGAGTTACTGGGAGCTGGGGGGGGATTTGGGGGGGTTTTGGGGGGTCCTGGAGGGGTTTGGGGGGTCCTGGGAGGGGGAGGAGTGGGTTTGGGGGGGGTACTGGGAGGTGGGAGTGGAATTGGGGGGGTTACTGGGAGCTGGGGGGGGTTACTGGGATCGAGGGGGGAATTACTGGGAGCTCGGGGGATTACCGGGAGCAAGGTGGGAGTTACTGGGAGCTACTGGTTTTAATGGGAGAAGCAGGGAGAGGTTACTGGGAGCTACTGGTTTTAATGGGAGAAGCGGGGAGAGGTTACTGGGAGCTACTGGTTTTAATGGGAGAAGCGGGGAGAGGTTACTGGGAGGCGCTGGTTTTAATGGGAGAGGCAGGGAGGGTTTACTGGGAGGTGCTGGTTTTAATAGGGAAGGGGTTACTGGGAGGCGCTGGTTTTTACTGGGAAAGGAGGGAAGGGGTTACTGGGAGGCGCTGGTTTGACTGGGAAAGGAGGGAAGGGGTTACTGGGAGGCGCTGGTTTGACTGGGAAAGGAGGGAAGGGGTTACTGGGAGGCGCTGGTTTGACTGGGGCGGCCCCGCCCCCTCCCAGGGGGGTTTTGGGCAATTTTGGGGTTGTGCAAAGGGGGGGAGGGGAGGGGCAGAGGGGGTGGGGATGGGCACTGGGACACACTGGGATGCACTGGGATATACTGGGGGGATACTGGGATGAACTGGGAGGTCACTGGGATGCACTGGGAGGTCACTGGGACACACTGGGATGCAGTGGGAGGTCACTGGGACACACTGGGATGAACTGGGATGAACTGGGATATACTGGCGGGATACTGGGATGAACTGGAGGGGGCACTGGGACACACTGGGATGAACTGGGATGCACTGGGATATACTGGGGGGATACTGGGATGAACTGGAGGGGGCACTGGGACACACTGGGATGAACTGGGATGAAGTGGAATGCACTGGGATATACTGGGGGGATACTGGGATGAACTGGAGGGGGCACTGGGAGGTCACTGGGACACACTGGGATGAACTGGGATGCACTGGGAAGTCACCGGGATGAACTGGGATGAACTGGAGGGGCACTGGGAGGTCACTGGGATGAACTGGAGGGGGCACTGGGAGGTCACTGGGACACACTGGGATGAACTGGGATGTACTGGGAGGTCACTGGGATGTACTGGGAGGTCACTGGGATGAACTGGGATGAACTGGTGGGGTGACCCCAAACAGCCGCGGAACCCGGGGGGGGGTCACGGGGTTTATTTCGGGTTTGGGGACGTCCCCGGGGGGCTCCCGTCCCCTCCTGGGGGGTCCTCAGGGTCTCGGGGGTGTCCCCAAGGGGGTCTGGTGGCATCTCGAGGGTCCTGGGGACGTCCCCAAGGGGGCCTGGTGACATTTGGGGGTCTCGGGGGTGTCCCCAAGGGGGTCCGGTGGCACCTTGAGGGTCTCAGGGATGTCCCCAAGGGGGTCCGGTGACATCTTGGGGGTCTTGGGGGTGTCCCCAAGGGGGTCCGGTGGCACCTTGAGGGTCTCAGGGATGTCCCCAAGGGGGTCCGGTGACATCTTGGGGGTCTCGGGGACGTCCCCAAGGGGGTCCGGTGGCATCTTGGGGGTCTCGGGGGTGTCCCCAAGGGGGTCCGGTGACATCTTGGGGGTCTTGGGGGTGTCCCCAAGGGGGTCCGGTGGCACCTTGAGGGTCTTGGGGGTGTCCCCAAGGGGGTCCGGTGGCATCTCAGGGACATCCCCAAGGGGGTCCAGTGGCACCTTGAGGGTCTCGGGGGTGTCCCCAAGGGGGTCCGGTGGCACCTTGAGGGTCTCGGGGGTGTCCCCAAGGGGGTCTGGTGGCACCTTGAGGGTCTCAGGGACATCCCCAAGGGGGTCCGGTGGCACCTTGAGGGTCTCGGGGGTGTCCCCAAGGGGGTCCGGTGGCACCTTGAGGGTCTCGGGGGTGTCCCCAAGGGGGTCCGGTGACACCTCGGGGCTGTTCAAGTTCTCTCCGCGGGGCTCTCGTGACCTGGGGACAGCCCGAGGTGTCGCCTTCCCTCGGGGCCACCTCCGGGGTGTCCCCGTGTGTCCCTGGGAGTGTCCCCAATGTCCCCCGGTGCCACCTCCAGAGGTGTCCCCGTGTCCCCAGAGGTGTCCCCACATCCCCAGAGGTGTCCCCGTGTGTCCCTGGGAGTGTCCCCAATGTCCCCCGGTGCCACCTCCAGAGCCCAACCTCCTCCTGGTGTCCCTGGGTGCCACCCCCAGGGTGTCCCCATGTCCCCAGAGGTGTCCCCGTGTCCCTTAAAGCCACCTCCAATGATGTCCCCGTGTCCCCAACGGTGTCCCCATGTCCCCTATCCCACCCCCAACAGTGTCCCCATGTCCCCAGAGGTGTCCCCGTGTCCCCAGAGGTGTCCCCATGTCCCCTATCCCACCCCCAACGGTGTCCCCATGTCCCCAGAGGTGTCCCCGTGTCCCCAGAGGTGTCCCCATGTCCCTTAAAGCCACCTCCAATGATGTCCCCATGTCCCCAACGGTGTCCCCATGTCCCCTATCCCACCCCCAACGGTGTCCCCATGTCCCCAGAGGTGTCCCCATGTCCCCAGAGGTGTCCCCGTGTCCCTTATCCCACCCTCAATGATGTCCCCATGTCCCCAGAGGTGTCCCCACATCCCCTGGTGCCACCTCCAGTGCCCCGCCTCATCCTGGTGTCCCTCGATGGCACCCCCAAGGGTGTCCCCATGTCCCCAGAGGTGTCCCCATGTCCTTTGAGGCCACCCCCAGAGGTGTCCCCGTGTCCCCTGTCCCACCTCCAACGATGTCCCCGTGTCCCCAGAGGTGTCCCCGTGTCCCCTATCCCACCCTCAACGGTGTCCCCATGTCCCCAGAGGTGTCCCCACATCCCCGGAGGTGTCCCCGTGTCCCCTATCCCACCCTCAACGGTGTCCCCGTGTCCCCAACGATGTCCCCGTGTCCCCTATCCCACCTCCAACAATGTCCCCGTGTCCCCAGAGGTGTCCCCATGTCCCCTGCTGCCACCCCAACGGTGTCCCCACATCCCTGGGAGTGTCCCCTTGTCCCCTATCCCACCTCCAATGATGTCCCCGTGTCCCCAACGATGTCCCCGTGTCCCCTGTCCCACCTCCAACGATGTCCCCACATCCCTGGGAGTGTCCCCTTGTCCCCTATCCCACCTCCAACGGTGTCCCCGTGTCCCCAATGATGTCCCCATGTCCCCAACAATGTCCCCGTGTCCCCTGTCCCACCTCCAACGATGTCCCCGTGTCCCCAGAGGTGTCCCCAGAGGTGTCCCCATGTCCCCAGAGATGTCTCCGTGCCCCCTGTCCCATCTCCAATGGTGTCCCCACGTCCCCAGCAATGTCCCCATGTCCCCAGAGATGTCCCCAACGACGTCCCCGTGTCCCCAGAGGTGTCCCCAGAGGTGTCCCCACGTCCCCAACGATGTCCCCATGTCCCCAGAGGTGTCCCCAGAGGTGTCCCCACGTCCCCAACGATGTCCCCGTGTCCCCAGAGGTGTCCCCAGAGGTGTCCCCACGTCCCCAACGATGTCCCCGTGTCCCCAGAGGTGTCCCTGTGTCCCCTGTCCCACCTCCAACGATGGCCCCACGTCCCCAGCGATGTCCCCATGTCCCCAGAGGTGTCCCCAGAGGTGTCCCCGTGCCCCCTGTCCCATCTCCAATGGTGTCCCCACGTCCCCAACGATGTCCCCGTGTCTCCAGAGGTGTCCCCATGTCCCCAGAGGTGTCCCCAGAGGTGTCCCCATGTCCCCAGAGATGTCCCCAACAATGTCCCCGTGTCCCCAGAGGCATCCCCAACGATGTCCCCGTGTCCCCAGAGGTGTCCCCATGTCCCCAGAGATGTCCCCAACGATGTCCCCGTGTCCCCAGAGGCGTCCCCAGCGACGTCCCCGTGTCCCCTGCTGCCACCTCCAGTTCCCCACCTCCTCCAGCCTCGTCCCCGCGTCCCTCGCTGCCACCTCCAGGGCTGACATCCTCCTCCTCCTCTTCCTCCTCCTCTTCCTCCTCCTCCTCCTCCTCCTCTTCCTCCTCCTCCTCCTCCTCGCCGTCACCCCGGGGGTCCTCCCCGTCCCCCCACTCCCTGAGCACCCTGAAGGGCTCCCCGTGCCCGGGCACGATGACATCGGCCACGGCCACCAAGCGCCGGCGGCTGCGCCGCTGCTCCGCGGGCTCCTCGCTCAGCGCCCGCCACTCGCCCTCGTCCTCCCGGCGCTCGAACGCGTCCCCGGCCACCGCCACCGTCCCCAGCGACGTCCCCGAGGCCACCAGGCTGACGTGGGCCCGCGTGTGGCCCGGCGTGGGGGTCACCTGCAGGTGGCCGGGGTGCAGCACCAAGGGCACGCCGCTGGCCAGCCCGTGGGGCAAGTAGCGGCCCCGTCCGCGGCTCAGGTCGAAGCCCACCAGGACGGTGGCGTCGGGGAAGAGGTTGATGTTGCCCACGTGGTCCGAGTGGCCGTGGGTGACCACCACGTGCGTGACGTCGTCCGGGCTCAGCCCTCGGGCCGCCAGGAGCTCGGGGAGGTGGGGCCGGAGCCAGGGGCCGCCGGTGTCCACCAGGACGGTCAAGGGACCCCCCGAGACGAGGGTGACGGAGCCGTCGGCGTGGACGGAGCCGTCGGGGTTGGGGGTGTTGAAGCCCACCTGGAGCACCCGGACGGAGTAGAGGGGGCCCGGGATGGACAGGGAGCCCAACGGGGAGGTTTGGAAGCGCCGGGGCATTTTTTTGGGGGGGTTTTAGGGGTTTTTTTGGGGGGGGGGGGATGATGGTCAGAGGGTTCCGGTGGCCTGTGGGGGGGAGATCAGGGTGGAGGAGACCCCCCCATTCCCTTCAATGGTCTCTCCCATTGCCCCCCATTTCCCTCAGTGGTCTCCCCCATTTCCCCTCCCATTGTCCTCAATGGTCTCTCCCATTATCCCCCCTCTATCCCCCCCCATTTCCTCCCAATGGTCTCCCCCATTCCCCCCCATTCTCCTCAATGGTCTCTCCCATTATCCCCCCTCTATCCCCCCCCATTTCCTCCCAATGGTCTCCCCCATTCCCCCCCAATTTCCCCCCCATTCTCCTCAATGGTCTCCCCCCTTTGCCCCCCTCCATTCCCTCCAATGGTCTCCCCCATTTCCCCCCAATAGCTCCCCCCATTCTTTCCCAATGGTTTCCCCCGTTCCCTCCCATTCCCCCCCGTGTCCTCCCCATTACCCCCCATTTTCACCCCAGTGGTCTCTCCCCATTCCCCCTCCACTCCCACAATGGTCTCCCCATTCCACCCCAACGATCCCCCCATTTCCCCTCAGTTGTCCCCCCGAAATGTCCCCCCCAAACCCCCCCATTTCCCCCCCATTCTCCCCAATGGTCCCCCCGTCCCCCCCCCCGTTCCCCCCTCAATGGTTTCCCCCTCTCCGTTACCCCGCGCGCCTCCAGCGCCTCAGGCCGAACCCCGCCTCCCTTTCCCGCCTCTTTGCAGGTCCTGGCAGGGCCATAGTAACCCGCATTCACCGCCACCTCCCACTCCCTCAACAAACCCCGCATCCCCTTCATATCGCACTGATATATCGCGATAGTAATTATCGCCTTTACCCTCGGGCAGTTTGATGGAAATTCATCCCCGTTGTTTTTATTCCCAACCCGCGCCGTCCAGGACCCGCGGCGGCGGGAGGCGGGGCGCCAAGATGGCGGCGGCGCTGAGGGGCCGCGCCAAGATGGCGGCGGCGGGAGCGGCCTGAGGGGCGGCCGGAGCTCCCCGCGCTCCCTCCGCGGCCCCGCCGCCCCTTCTGGGGGGGTCCCCCTGGCTTTGGGGGGCTCGGAGAGAGCGCGGAGATGGCGGAGGAGAAGAAGCTGAAGCTGAGCCACACGCTGCTGCCCGCCGAGTCCATGAAGGTGATGGCGGAGGCCATGGGGGTCGCGGGGGTCCCTGAGGAGACGTGTCAGCTGCTGGCGGAGGAGGCGAGCTACCGCCTCAAGGAGGTGGCGCAGGTGAGGGGGAGACCCCGAAATTTGGGGGGGCACAGGGGGTGGGAAGGGGGAAGGAACCCCTTTGGATCCCCCAGGTGTGGGGGGTGGGGATGGGGAGGGGGAGACCCCAAAATTTGGGGGCTGGGTGTGGGGGAGGGACCCCCTTGGAGCTCAAACTTCCCCCCCCCAAATCCCCTTTCCCTTTCATTTTCCCACTTTGAACCCCCTTTTCCCCCTAAACCCTCCCTAAACCTCCTTTTCACCCCTTTATTCCTCCCAAAATGCCCCTTTCTCCCCCTTTTCTCATCCTAAGCCCCCTTTCCTCCCTAAAGTGTCCCCCAAATCCCCATTTTGCCACCCAAAATCCCTTTTTCATCCCTTCCTCCTCCCATTTTCTTACCTTAAAGTACTTTTTTCTCCTCTTTTTCCCCCTTTTCCCACCCTAAATCTTCTTTTTCCCCCACAGGATGCTCTCAAGTTCATGCACATGGGGAAGAGACGAAAACTCACAACAGGAGATGTCGATTTTGCCCTCAAGCTGAAAAATGTGGAGGTAAAACCCTCCCCAAATTGAGGGGAAAAAACTCCAAAATTGAGGGAATCCCCTCAGAATTGAAGGAATCCCCTCAGAATTGAGGGAAGCTTTTCCGAAGTTGAAAAAAATCCCCTCAAAATTGAGGGAATTCCCTCAAAATCGGGAGAAACTCATGCAGGAATTGAGGGGAACTTCTTCCAAATTAAGGGAAATCCCCCCAAAATTGAGGAAAACGGCTGCAAAACGAGAGGAACTCCCCCCACAATCAAGGAGAATCCTTTGGAAATCGAGGAAAGCTCCCCAGAATTGTGGAAAACTCTTCCAAATCAAGGGAAATGCCCCCAAAACTGAGGAAAACCGTCCCAATTTGAGGGAAATGCCCTAAAATTGAGGGAAATCACCCCAACATCGAGGGAAACTTTCCCAAACCAAAGGAAATTCCTCAAAATCCCAGGAAATCCTCCCCCCCAAACCAAGAGAAACCTCCTCAAAGTCAAAACACCCCCAAAAAATGAGAAGTATCCCAAATGGAGGGAAACCCCCAAAATCCAGGGAAATCCCCCCAAAGCTGAGGGGAAATGCAGGAAAAGCGAAGGGAAACTCCCTCAAAACCAGGAAAACTCCCCCAAAATCATGGAAAATCCCTTCAAAACGGAGGGAAATGCCCCCTAAACCAAGGGAAACCTTCCCAAAAATTGAGGAAACCCCACCCAAATCCAGGGAAACTCCCCCAAAACAGAGGGAGATCCTCTCAAACCAAGAGGAACCCCCCAAAACCGAGGGAAACGGCCCGAAAAATGAGGGAAACCTTCCCAAATGGAGGGAAACCCCCAAAATTGAGGGAAATCCCCCCAAATCCAAGAGAAAGCTCCATAAAACTGAGGCAAACTCCCTGGAAATGGTGTGAAATGGCCCCAAAATCCAGGAAAATCCCTCCAAAAAAACCAATGAATCCCCCCAAAAACCAATGAATCCCCCCCAAAATTGGGAGAAACGCCCCAAAAATTGGGAGAAATCCTCCCAAAATCCCAGTAAAAGCCCCCTGAGCCCCCCTGTTTTTCTGTGTCTCAGAAATTGAGGGAAACCCTCTGAAAACCAAGGGAAGCCCCGAAACTGAGGGAAAACCCCCCAAAACTGAGGGAAAACCCTTTGGAAATTGAGTAAAATCCCCCCAAAACTGAGGGAAACCCTTTGGAAATTGAGGGAAATCCCCCCGAAACTGAGGGAAATCCCCCCAAAACTGAGGGAAACCCTTTGGAAATTGAGGGAAAGCCGCCCAAAACTGAGGGAATCTCCTCAGGAATTGAGGCAAACTCCCTGGAAATGGTGTGAAATGGCCCTAAAATCCAGGAAAATCCCCCCCAAAACCCCACAAATCCCCCCCAAAACCCCACAAATTCCCCCCAAAACCCCACGAATTCCCCCCCAAAACCCCACGAATCCCCCCAAAACCCCAGGAAAACCCCCCTTTTCCCGTGTCCCCAGCCCCTGTACGGGTTCCACGCCCAGGAGTTCATCCTGAGGGAAAAACCTCCCTGAAACGGAGGGAAACGCCCTGAAAATCAAAGGAAACGTCCCCAAAACTGAGGGAAACACCCCAAAACCAAGGAAAGCCCCAAAACTGAGGGAAATCCCCCCAAAACTGAGGGAAATCCCCCCAAAACTGAGGGAAATCCCCCCAAAACTGAGGGAAACCCTTTGGAAATTGAGGGAAAGCCGCCCAAAACTGAGGGAATCTCCTCAGGAATTGAGGCAAACTCCCTGGAAATGGTGTGAAATGGCCCTGAAATCCAGGAAAATCCCCCCCAAAACCCCACAAATCCCCCCCAAAACCCCACAAATTCCCCCCAAAACCCCACGAATTCCCCCCCAAAACCCCCCGAATCCCCCCAAAATCCCAGGAAAACCCCCCTTTTCCCGTGTCCCCAGCCCCTGTACGGGTTCCACGCCCAGGAGTTCATCCTGAGGGAAAAACCTCCCTGAAACTGAGGGAAACACCCTGAAAATCAAAGGAAACGTCCCCAAAATTGAGGGAAACCCTCTGAAAACCAAGGGAAGCCCCCAAAACTGAGGGAAAACCCCCCCAAACTGAGGGAAACCCTTTGGAAATTGAGGGAAAGCCGCCCAAAACTGAGGGAATCTCCTCAGGAATTGAGGCAAACTCCCTGGAAATGGTGTGAAATGGCCCTGAAATCCAGGAAAATCCCCCCCAAAACCCCACAAATCCCCCCCAAAACCCCACAAATTCCCCCCAAAACCCCACGAATTCCCCCCCAAAACCCCCCGAATCCCCCCAAAATCCCAGGAAAACCCCCCTTTTCCCGTGTCCCCAGCCCCTGTACGGGTTCCACGCCCAGGAGTTCATCCTGAGGGAAAAACCTCCCTGAAACTGAGGGAAACACCCTGAAAATCAAAGGAAACGTCCCCAAAACTGAGGGAAACACCCCAAAACCAAGGAAAGCCCCAAAACTGAGGGAAACCCTTTGGAAATTGAGTAAAATCCCCCCAAAACTGAGGGAAATCCCCCCCAAACTGAGGGAAACCCTTTGGAAATTGAGGGAAAGCCGCCCAAAACTGAGGGAATCTCCTCAGGAATTGAGGCAAACTCCCTGGAAATGGTGTGAAATGGCCCCGAAATCCAGGAAAATCCCCCCAAAAACCCCACAAATCCCCCCCAAAACCCCACGAATTCCCCCCAAAACCCCACGAATTCCCCCCAAAACCCCCCGAATCCCCCCAGAATCCCAGGAAAACCCCCCTTTTCCCGTGTCCCCAGCCCCTGTACGGGTTCCACGCCCAGGAGTTCATCCTGAGGGAAAAACCTCCCTGAAACTGAGGGAAACACCCTGAAAATCAAAGGAAATGTCCCCAAAATTGAGGGAAACACCCCCAAAACTGCGGGAAATCCCCCAAAAACTGTGGGAAATCCCCCCAAAACTGAGGGAAAGCCGCCCAAAACTGAGGGAAAGCCCTCGGGAATTGAGGCAAACTCCCTGGAAATGGTGTGAAATGGTCCCAAAATCCAGGAAAATCCCCCCCAAAAACCCCACAAATCCCCCCCAAAACCCCACGAATTCCCCCCCAAAACCCCCCGAATCCCCCCAAAATCCCAGGAAAACCCCCCTTTCCTGTGTCCCCAGCCCCTGTACGGGTTCCACGCCCAGGAGTTCATCCTGAGGGAAAAACCTCCCTGAAACTGAGGGAAACACCCTGAAAATCAAAGGAAACGTCCCCAAAACTGAGGGAAACACCCTAAAACCAAGGAAAGCCCCAAAACTGAGGGAAACCCTTTGGAAATTGAGGGAAATCCCCCCAAAACTGAGGGAAACCCTTTGGAAATTGAGGGAAATCCCCCCAAAACTGAGGGAAACCCTTTGGAAATTGAGGGAAATCCCCCCAAAACTGAGGGAAATCCCCCCAAAACTGAGGGAAACCCTTTGGAAATTGAGGGAAAGCCGCCCAAAACTGAGGGAATCTCCTCAGGAATTGAGGCAAACTCCCTGGAAATGGTGTGAAATGGCCCCGAAATCCAGGAAAATCCCCCCCAAAACCCCACAAATCCCCCCCAAAACCCCACAAATCCCCCCCAAAACCCCACGAATTCCCCCCCAAACCCCCCAAATCCCCCCAAAGCCCCAGGAAAACCCCCCTTTTCCCGTGTCCCCAGCCCCTGTACGGGTTCCACGCCCAGGAGTTCATCCTGAGGGAAAAACCTCCCTGAAACGGAGGGAAACGCCCTGAAAATCAAAGGAAATGTCCCCAAAATTGAGGGAAACCCGCTGAAAACCAAGGAAAGCCCCAAAACTGAGGGAAACCCTTTGGAAATTGAGGGAAATCCCCCCAAAACTGAGGGAAACCCTTTGGAAATTGAGGGAAATCCCCCCAAAACTGAGGGAAATCCCCCCAAAACTGAGGGAAACCCTTTGGAAATTGAGGGAAATCCCCCCAGAACTGAGGGAAAGCCCTCAGGAACTGAGGCAAACTCCCTGGAAATGGTGTGAAATGGCCCCGAAATCCAGGAAAATCCCCCCAAAACCCCACGAATTCCCCCCCAAACCCCCCGAGTCCCCCCAGAATCCCAGGAAAACCCCCCTTTTCCCGTGTCCCCAGCCCCTGTACGGGTTCCACGCCCAGGAGTTCATCCTGAGGGAAAAACCTCCCTGAAACTGAGGGAAACACCCTGAAAATCAAAGGAAACGTCCCCAAAACTGAGGGAAACACCCCAAAACCAAGGGAAGCCCCAAAACTGAGGGAAACCCTTTGGAAATTGAGGGAAATCCCCCCAAAACTGAGGGAAATCCCCCCCAAACTGAGGGAAACCCTTTGGAAATTGAGGGAAAGCCGCCCAAAACTGAGGGAATCTCCTCAGGAATTGAGGCAAACTCCCTGGAAATGGTGTGAAATGGCCCCGAAATCCAGGAAAATCCCCCCCAAAACCCCACTAATCCCCCCCAAAACCCCACGAATTCCCCCCAAAACCCCACGAATTCCCCCCAAAACCCCCCGAATCCCCCCAAAATCCCAGGAAAACCCCCCTTTTCCCGTGTCCCCAGCCCCTGTACGGGTTCCACGCCCAGAAGTTCATCCTGAGGGAAAAACCTCCCTGAAACGGAGGGAAACGCCCTGAAAATCAAAGGAAACGTCCCTAAAATTGAGGGAAACTCTCTGAAAACCAAGGGAAGCCCCCAAAACTGAGGGAAATCCCCCCAAAACTGAGGGAAACCCTTTGGAAATTGAGGGAAATCCCCCCAAAACTGAGGGAAATCCCCCCCAAACTGAGGGAAACCCTTTGGAAATTGAGGGAAAGCCGCCCAAAACTGAGGGAATCTCCTCAGGAATTGAGGCAAACTCCCTGGAAATGGTGTGAAATGGCCCCGAAATCCAGGAAAATCCCCCCCAAAACCCCACGAATTCCCCCCAAAACCCCACTAATTCCCCCCAAAACCCCACGAATTCCCCCCAAAACCCCACGAATCCCCCCAAAATCCCAGGAAAACCCCCCTTTCCTGTGTCCCCAGCCCCTGTACGGGTTCCACGCCCAGGAGTTCATCCTGAGGGAAAAACCTCCCTGAAACTGAGGGAAACACCCTGAAAATCAAAGGAAACGTCCCCAAAACTGAGGGAAACACCCCAAAACCAAGGAAAGCCCCAAAACTGAGGGAAACCCTTTGGAAATTGAGGGAAATCCCCCCAAAACTGAGGGAAATCCCCCCAAAACTGAGGGAAACCCTTTGGAAATTGAGGGAAATCCCCCCAAAACTGAGGGAATCTCCTCAGGAACTGAGGCAAACTCCCTGGAAATGGTGTGAAATGGCCCCGAAATCCAGGAAAATCCCCCCAAAACCCCACGAATCCCCCCAAAATCCCAGGAAAACCCCCCTTTTCCCGTGTCCCCAGCCCCTGTACGGGTTCCACGCCCAGAAGTTCATCCTGAGGGAAAAACCTCCCTGAAACGGAGGGAAACGCCCTGAAAATCAAAGGAAACGTCCCTAAAATTGAGGGAAACTCTCTGAAAACCAAGGAAAGCCCCAAAACTGAGGGAAACCTTTTGGAAATTGAGGGAAATCCCCCCAAAACTGAGGGAAATCCCCCCAAAACTGAGGGAAACCCTTTGGAAATTCAGGGAAATCCCTCCAAAACTGAGGGAAATGCCCCCAAAACTGAGGGAAAGCCCTCGGGAATTGAGGCAAACTCCCTGGAAATGGTGTGAAATGGCCCCAAAATCCAGGAAAATCCCCCCAAAACCCCACAAATTCCCCCCAAAATCCCAGGAAAACCCCCCTTTTCCCGTGCCCCCAGCCCCTGTACGGGTTCCACGCCCAGGAGTTCATCCCGTTCCGCTTCGCCAGCGGCGGCGGGCGGGAGCTGTACTTTTATGAGGAGAAGGAGGTGGATCTGAGCGACATCATCAACACCCCCCTGCCCAGGGTGCCCCTCGACGTCTGCCTCAAGGGTGGGGGGGCTGGGGGGAGGGATTTGGGGGGATTTCGGGAGGATTTGGGGGGATTTTGGGGGGATTTCGGGAGGATTTGGGGGGTTTCAGGAGGATTTATGGGGATTTTGGGGGGATTTAGGGAGGATTTATGGGGATTTTGGGGGGATTTTGGGAGGATTTGTGGGGCTGGAGGGGGATTTGTGGGGATTTTGGGAGGATTTGTGGTGTTTGGAGGGAGTTTTGGGGGGATTTGGGGAGGATTTGGGGTGCTGGAGGGAGTTTTGGGGGGATTTGGGGAGGATTTGGGGTGCTGGAGGGGGATTTGGGGGGATTTTGGGAGGATCTGGGGAGGATTTGGGGGGATTTTGGGAGGATCTGGAGGGATTTGGGGGGATTTTGGGAGGATTTGTGGGGCTGGAGGGGGATTTGGGGGGATTTTGGGAGGATCTGGGGAGGATTTGGGGGGATTTTGGGAGGATCTGGAGGGATTTGGGGGGATTTTGGGAGGATTTGTGGGGCTGGAGGGGGATTTGGGGGGATTTTGGGAGGATCTGGGGGGATTTTGGGAGGATCTGGGGGGATTTCGGGGGATTTTAGGAGGATTTGGGGGGATTTTGGGAGGATTTGGGAGGATTTCAGGAGGATTTGGGGGGCTAGGGGGGATTTGTGGGGATTTTGGGAGGATTTGGGGTGTTTGGAAGGAGTTTTGGGGGGATTTGGGGAGGATTTCGGGAGGATTTGTGGGGCTGGAGGGGGATTTGGGGGGATTTGGGAGGATCTGGGGAGGATTTGGGGGGCTGGAGGGGGATTTGGGGGGATTTTGGGGGGATCTGGGGAGGATTTGGGGGGATTTTGGGAGGATCTGGAGGGATTTGGGGGGATTTTGGGAGGATTTGTGGGGCTGGAGGGGGATTTGGGGGGATTTTGGGAGGATCTGGGGAGGATTTCGGGAGGATTTGGGGGGCTAGGGGGGATTTGTGGGGCATTTGGGGGGATTTGTGGTGTTTGGAGGGAGTTTTGGGGGGATTTTGGGAGGATTTGTGGGGCTGGAGGGGGATTTGTGGGGATTTTGGGAGGATCTGGGAGGATCTCGGGAGGATTTGGGGGGCTAGGGGGGATTTGTGGGGATTTTGGGAGGATTTGTGGTGTTTGGAGGGAGTTTTGGGGGGATTTGGGGAGGATTTGGGGTGCTGGAGGGGGATTTGTGGGGATTTCAGGAGAATTTGGGGGGATTTGTGGGGATTTCAGGAGGATTTGAGGGGATTTTGGGGGGATTTCAGGAGCATTTGGGGGGATTTCAGGAGGATTTATGGGGATTTTGGGGGCTGGAGGGGGATTTGTGGGGATTTCGGGAGGATTTGTGGGGATTTGGGGGGGATTTCAGGAGGATTTGGGGGGATTTTGGGGGCTGGAGGGGGATTTGGGGGGATTTGGGGAGGATTTGTGGGGCTGGAGGGGGATTTGGGGGGATTTTGGGAGGATCTGGGGGGATTTCGGGAGGATCTGGGGGGATTTCGGGGGATTTTAGGAGGATTTGGGGGGATTTTGGGAGGATTTGGGAGGATTTCAGGAGGATTTGGGGGGCTAGGGGGGATTTGTGGGGATTTTGGGAGGATTTGTGGTGTTTGGAGGGAGTTTTGGGGGGATTTGGAAGGATTTGGGGTCCTGGAGGAGGATTTGGGGGGATTTTGGGAGGATTTGGGGTGCTGGAGGGGGATTTGGGGGGATTTTGGGAGGATCTGGAGGGATTTGGGGGGATTTTGGGAGGATTTGTGGGGCTGGAGGGGGATTTGTGGGGATTTTGGGAGGATTTGGGAGGATCTCGGGAGGATTTGGGGGGCTAGGGGGGATTTGTGGGGATTTTGGGAGGATTTGGGGTGTTTGGAGGGAGTTTTGGGGGGATTTGGGGAGGATTTGGGGTGCTGGAGGGGGATTTGTGGGGATTTCAGGAGAATTTGGGGGGATTTTGTGGGGATTTCAGGAGGATTTGGGGGGATTTGGGGGGATTTCAGGAGGATTTGTGGGGATTTTGGGAGGATTTGGGGGGATTTTGGGGGCTGGAGGGGGGATTTGTGGGGATTTCAGGAGGATTTGGGGGGATTTCAGGAGGATTTGGGGGGATTTTGGGAGGATTTGGGGGGATTTTGGGGGCTGGAGGGGGGATTTGGGGGGATTTAGGGAGCATTTGGGGGAATTTGGGGAGCTGGAGGGGAATTTGTGGGGATTTTGGAAGGATTTGGGAGGATTTGGGGGGCTGGAGGGAGGATTTGGGGGGATTTAGGGAGCATTTGGGGGAATTTGGGTAGGATTTTGGGAGGATTTGGGGGGATTTTGGGAGGATTTGGGAGGATTTGTGGGGATTTGGGGAGGATTTGTGGGGCCCGGATGGAAAACCCCCGATTTGGGTCATTTTCAAGGCGAATTCCGGGGCTGGGATTTGAGCGGATTTGGGGTGTTCTGGAGCTGCTTTTTTGGGGTGATTTCAGTCTGATTTCCCATTTTGGGGTCCCCCCCCAGCCCACTGGCTCAGCATCGAGGGGGTGCAGCCGGCGATCCCCGAAAATCCCCCTCCAGGTGCGTGACCCCCCCACCACCCAAAAAAAAAACCCCTAAACCCCCCAAAAATGGGGATTTTTTTTTTTTTCCTTTTATTTTTTCCCCTTCTTCTTTCCCCAAATTTTGGGGGCCCCCTGACCCCATTTCTGTGCCCCTCCCTCAGCCCCCAAGGAGCAGCAGAAGGCCGAGGCCACCGAACCCCTGAAATCGGCCAAGCCCGGCCAGGAGGACGAGGGGACCCCAAAATCCAAAGGGCCGGGAGGGGCCGGGGGCGATGGAAAAGGTGGGGTTTGGGGGGGGTTTTGGGGTGGTTAAAGGGGTTTTGGGGGGGTTTAAGGGGATTTGGGGGAATTTAAGGGGTGTTTTGGGGGGCTTGGAGGGGTTTTTGGGGGATATAAGGGGATTTGTGGGGATTTAAGGGGTGTTTTGGGGGGGCTTGGAGGGGTTTTTGGGGGGATTTGGGGGAATTTAAGGGGTGTTTGGGGGGGCTTGGAGGGGTTTTTGGGGGGATTTGGGGGAATTTAAGGGGTGTTTGGGGGGCTTGGAGGGGTTTTTGGGGGATTTAAGGGGATTTGTGGGGATTTAAGGGGTGTTTTGGGGGGCTTGGAGGGGGTTTTGGGGGGATTAAAGGGGATTTGTGGGGATTTAAGGGGTGTTTGGGGGGGCTTGGAGGGGGTTTTGGGGGGATTAAAGGGGATTTGTGGGGATTTAAGGGGATTTGGGGGAATTTAAGGGGTGTTTGGGGGGGCTTGGAGGGGTTTTTGGGGGATTTAAGGGGATTTGTGGGGATTTAAGGGGTGTTTTGGGGGGCTTGGAGGGGTTTTTGGGGGATTTAAGGGGATTTGTGGGGATTTAAGGGGTGTTTTGGGGGGCTTGGAGGGGTTTTGGGGGGATTTAAGGGGATTTGTGGGGATTTAAGGAGTGTTTTGGGGGGCTTGGAGGGGTTTTTGGGGGATTTAAGGGGATTTGTGGGGATTTAATGGGTGTTTGGGGGGGCTTGGAGGGGTTTTTGGGGGATTAAAGGGGATTTGTGGGGATTTAAGGGGTGTTTTGGGGGGCTTGGAGGGGTTTTGGGGGGATTTAAGGGGATTTGTGGGGATTTAAGGAGTGTTTTGGGGGGCTTGGAGGGGTTTTTGGGGGATTTAAGGGGATTTGTGGGGATTTAATGGGTGTTTTGGGGGGCTTGGAGGGGTTTTTGGGGGATTTAAGGGGATTTGTGGGGATTTAAGGGGTGTTTTGGGGGGCTTGGAGGGGTTTTTGGGGGATTAGGGGGGATTTGGGGGAATTTAAGGGGTGTTTGGGGTGTTTGGAGGGGTTTTTGGGGGGATTATGGGGGACTTGGGGTAGTTAAAGGGTTTTTTTTGGGGGGCTTGGAGGGGTTTTTGGGGGGATTTAAGGGGGGTTTGGAGGGGTTTGGGGGAATTTGGGGGGGTTTGAAGGGGTTTTGGGGGGATATAAGGGGGTTTTGGGGGGGGTTATGGGGGATTTGGGGGGATTTAAGGGGGTTATGGGGGGATTAGGGGGAGTTTAAGGGGGAGTTTGGGGGAATTGAAAAGGTTTTGGGGGATTTAAGGGGGTTTAGGGTGGGTTTGGGGGTGTTAAGGGAGGTTTTGAGGGGGTTTGGGGGCGTTAAGAGGGATTTTGGGGGATTTAATGGGGTTTGGGGGGGTTAAGGGAGCTTTTGACAGGGTTTGGGGAGATTAAAGGGGATTTAAGGGAGGTT
This sequence comes from Aphelocoma coerulescens, assembly GCF_041296385.1. Classification (NCBI taxonomy): domain Eukaryota; kingdom Metazoa; phylum Chordata; class Aves; order Passeriformes; family Corvidae; genus Aphelocoma; species Aphelocoma coerulescens. The sequence continues at coordinate 49,370 of NW_027183551.1, forward strand.
TTGGGGTGGCTGGAGGGGTTTTGGGAGGGATTTGGGGCGATTCTAGGGGATTTAGGGTGGGTTTTGGGGGATTAAAGGGGGTTTAGGGTGGGTTTTGGGGGGTTAAAGGGGATTTAGGGTGGGTTTTGGGTGATTAAAGGGAGTTTAGGGTGGGTTTTTGGGGATTAAAGGGGGTTTAGGGTGGGTTTTTGGGGGTTAAAGGGGATTTAGGGTAGGTTTTGGGGGGTTAAATGGGGTTTAGGGTGGGTTTTTGGGGGATTACAGGGGATTTAGGGTGGGTTTAGGGGGGTTAAAGGGGGTTTAGGGTGGGTTTTGGGGGTTAAAGGGGGTTTAGGGTGGGTTTAGGGTGGGTTTTGGGGGATTAAAGGGGGTTTAGGGTGGGTTTTTGGGGGTTAAAGGGGATTTAGGGCGGGTTTTGGGGGGTTAAAGGGGGTTTAGGGTGGGTTTTGGGGGGTTAAAGGGGGTTTAGGGTGGGTTTAGGGTGGGTTTTGGGGGATTAAAGGGGATTTAGGGTAGGTTTTGGGGGGTTAAATGGGGTTTAGGGTGGGTTTTTGGGGGATTAAAGGGGGTTTAGGGTGGGTTTTGGGGGATTACAGGGGATTTAGGGTGGGTTTAGGGGGGTTAAAGGGGATTTAGGGTGGGTTTTGGGGGTGCTTGGATGGGTTTTGGGAAGATTTACAGGGCTTTAGAGTGAGTTTGGGAGGGCTAAGAGAGATTTAGGGGGGATCAAGGGGCGTTTGGGGGATTTAAGGGGGGTTTTGGGGTGGATTGGGAGGATTTAGGGGGAATTTTAAGGGGTTTTTGGGGGGACTAAAAGGCTTTTGGGGCGATTTAAGGGGCTTTAGGTGCTCAGTGACTTTTGGGGTCTTCCAGGGAAGGCCGAGAAATCCCCTATATTTTTTGGGGGAGAAACCAAGGGGGTTTTGGGGATTTTAGGGAGGGGATCCCTGACGTTTTTGGGGTCCCCAGGGAAGGAGAAGAAGCCCCCGTTGCTGGAGGGGCCCCCCCTGAGGCTGAAGCCCCGCAGCGTCCACGAGCTGTCGGTGGAGCAGCAGCTCTACTACAAGGAGATCACCGAGGCCTGCGTGGGCTCCTGCGAGGCCAAACGGGCCGTGAGTCACCCCAAAATCCCCCCCAAATCACCCCAAAATCCTACAGGGCCCAAAACCCTACAGGGAGTCAGCAAAACCCCACAAAATCCCCCAAAATCTGCCCCTACGAGGGGATCACCGAGGCCTGCGTGGGCTCCTGTGAGGCCAAACGGGCCGTGAGTCACCCCAAAATCCCCCAAAATCAACCCAAAACCACCCGAAAAATGCCCCAAAACTGCCCCAAATTCTCCCCAAAAGCACCCCCAGAACCACCCTGAAACCACCCCATAAACAACCCAAAAACACCCCAAATTCTCCCCAGAACCACCCCAAAACCACCCCAAAACCAGCTCAAAATCACCCCAGAACCACCCCAAAACTACATCAAGAACACCCCAAAAATGCCCCAAAACCGCCCCAAATTCTCCCCTAAATCACCCCAAAACCACCCCCATAACCACCCAAAACCACCCCAAAATCACCCCAAATCACCCCAAAATCCCCCCCAAATCACCCCAAAATCCTACAGAGCCCAAAACCCTACAGGGAGTCATCAAAACCCCACAAAATCCCCCAAAATCTGCCCCTACGAGGGGATCACCGAGACCTGCAAACGGCTCCTGAGTCACCCCAAAAATGCCCCAAAACTGCCCCAAATTCTCCCCAAAAGCACCCCCAGAACCACCCTGAAACCACCCCAAAAACAACCCGAAACCACCCCAAATTCTCCCCAGAACCACCCCAAAATCCCCCAAAACCAGCCCAAAATCACCCCAGAACCACCCCAAAACTACATCAAGAACACCCCAAAAATGCCCCAAAACCGCCCCAAATTCTCCCCTAAATCACCCCAAAACCACCCCCATAACCACCCCAAAATCACCCCAAATCACCCCAAAATCCCCCAAAACAACCCCAAAATCCCCCCTAAATCACCCCAAAATCCTACAGGGCCCAAAACCCTACAGGGAGTCAGCAAAACCCCACAAAATCCCCCAAAATCTGCCCCTACGAGGGGATCACCGAGGCCTGCGTGGGCTCCTGTGAGGCCAAATGGGTGCTGAGTCACCCCAAAATTAACCCAAAACCACCCCAAAAATGCCCCCAAACCATCCCAAATTCTCCCCTAAACCACCCCCAGAACCACCCTGAAACCACCCCAAAATCACCCTGAAATCACCCTAAAACCACCCCCATAACCACCCAAAACCACCCCAAAACCACCCCAAATCACCCCAAAATCCTACAGGGCCCAAAACCCTACAGGGAGTCAGCAAAACCCCACAAAATCCCCCAAAATCTGCCCCTATGAGGGGATCACCGAGGCCTTCAAACAGGTCCTGAGTCACCCCAAAATCCCCCAAAATCAACCTAAAACCACCCAAAAAATGCCCCAAAACTGCCCCAAATTCTCCCCAAAAGCACCCCCAGAACCACCCTGAAACCACCCCAAAAACAACCCAAAAACACCCCAAATTCTCCCCAGAACCACCCCAAAACCACCCCAAAATCACCCCAGAACCACCCCAAAACTACATCAAGAACACCCCAAAAATGCCCCAAAACCGCCCCAAATTCTCCCCTAAATCACCCCCAGAACCACCCCAAAATCACCTCAAAATCACCGCAAATCACCCCAAAATCACTCCAAAACCACCCCAAAATCCCCCCAAATCACCCCAAATCACCCCAAAATCCTACAGGGCCCAAAACCCTACAGGGAGTCAGCAAAACCCCACAAAATCCCCCAAAATCTGCCCCTACGAGGGGATCACCGAGGCCTGCGAGGCCAGACGGGTCCTGAGTCAGCCCAAAACCACCCCAGACCCACCCCAAAACTACATCAAGAACACCCCAAAATTACCCCAAAACCACCCCAAATTCTCCCCAAAACCACCCCCAGAACCACCCTAAAACCACCCCAAAAATGCCCCAAAACCGCCCCAAATTCTACCCAAAACCACCCTGAAACCACCCCAAAAATGCCCCAGAATCACCCCCGCGTGTCCCCAATGTCCCCAAAGTGTCCCCAAATGTCCCTGGGGTGTCCCCAAATGTCCCCGGGGTGTCCCTAAATGTCCCTGGGGTGTCCCCAAATGTCCCCAAATGTCCCCAGGGTGTCCCCTAAATGTCCCTGGGGTGTCCCCTGAGTGTCCCCAAATGTCCCCAAATGTCCCCAATGTCCCCAATGTCCCCAGGGTGTCCCCTAAATGTCCCTGGGGTGTCCCCAATGACCCCAGGGTGTCCCCTGAGTGTCCCCAGAGTGTCCCCAAATGTCCCCAGGATGTCCCCAGGGTGTCCCCAAATGTCCCCAGGGTGTCCCTGGGGTGTCCCCAAATGTCCCCAGGGTGTCCCCAATGTCCCTGGAGTGTCTGCAGATGTCCCTGGGGTGTCCCTGGGGTGTCCCCAAATGTCCCCAGGGTATCACCAAATGTCCCCGGGGTGTCCCCAAATGTCCCCAGGGTGTCCCCAATGTCCCCGGGGTGTCCCCAATGTCCTCAGGGAGTCCCTGGGGTGTCCCCAAATGTCCCCGGCATGTCCCCAATGTCCCCAGACTGTCCCCAAATGTCTCTGGGATGTCCCCAGGGTGTCCCCAATGTCCCTGGGGTGTCCCCAGGGTGTCCCCAAATGTCCCTGGGGTGTCCCTGGGGTGTCTCCAAATGTCCCCAGGGTGTCCCCAATGTCCCTGGGGTGTCCCTAAATGTCCCTGGGGTGTCCCTGGGGTGTCCCCAAAGTCCCTGGGGTGTCCCCGATGTCCTCAGGGAGTCCCTGGGGTGTCCCCAAATGTCCTCAGAGTGTCCCCAATGTCCCTGGGGTGTCCCTGGGGTGTCCCCAAATGTCCCTGGGGTGTCCCTGGGGTGTCCCCAATGTCCCCAGGGTGTCCCCAATGTCCCCAGGGTGTCCCCAACATCCCCAATGTCCCCACAGGAGGCCCTGCAGAGCATCGCCACCGACCCCGGCCTGTACCAGATGCTGCCGCGCTTCAGCACCTTCATCTCCGAGGGGGTGAGTCCAGGGGCATCCAAACCCCGGGAAACGGCCCCAAAATCCCTGGGAATGGCCCCAAAATCCTGGGAAATGGCCCCAAAAATGGTGGGGGTCCCAGAAATCCTGGGAATGGGTCCAAAATCGTGGGAATGGCCCCAAAACCCCCTGGGAGTGGCCCCAAAATCCTGGGAAATGGCCCCAAAAATCATGGGGTCCCAGAAATCCCGGGAATGGGTCCAAAACCCCTGGGAAATGGCCCCAAAACCCCTGGGAATGGCCCCAAAATCCCCTGGGAAATGGCCCCAAAAATGGTGGGGGTCCCAGAAATCCCGGAAATGGGTCCAAAATCCCTGGGAAATGGCCCCAAAACCCCTGGGAATGGCCCCAAAATCCTGGGAAATGGCCCCAGAAATCGTGGGGTCCCAGAAATCCCGGGAATGGGTCCAAAATCCCTGGGAAATGGCCCCAAAACCCCTGGGAATGGCCCCAAAATCCTGGGAAATGGCCCCAAAAATGGTGGGGGTCCCAGAAATCCTGGGAATGGCCCCAAAATCCTGGGAATGGCCCCAAAACCCCCTGGAATGGCCCCAAAATCCTGGGAAATGGCCCCAAAAATCGTGGGGTCCCAGAAATCCTGGGAATGGGTCCAAAATCCCTGGGAAATGGCCCCAAAATCCCTGGGAATGGCCCCAAAATCCTGGGAAATGGCCCCAGAAATCGTGGGGTCCCAGAAATCCCGGGAATGGGTCCAAAATCCTGGGAAATGGCCCCAAAAATCATGGGGTCCCAGAAATCCTGGGAATGGGTCCAAAATCCCTGGGAAATGGCCCCAAAATCCCTGGGAATGGCCCCAGAAATGGTGGGGGTCCCAAAAATCCTGGGAATGGGTCCAAAATCCCAGGAAACGGCCCCAAGAATCCCTGGGAGTGGCCCCAAAAATGGTGGGAGTCCCAGAAATCCTGGGAATGGGTCCAAAATCCCAGGAAACGGCCCCAAGAATCCCTGGGAATGGCCCCAAAATCCCCTGGGAATGTCCCCAAGGCCCTGGAGGTGTCCCCAAACCCCCCTGGGAATGTCCCCAAACCCCCTGGGAATGTCCCCAAGGCCCTGGAGGTGTCCCCAAGCCCCCTGGGAATGTCCCCAAACCCCCCTGGGAATGTCCCCAAACCCCTGGAGGTGTCCCCAAACCCCCCTGGAGGTGTCCCCAAGCCCCCTGGGAATGTCCCCAAACCCCCTGGGAATGTCGCCAAGGGCCTGGAGGTGTCCCCAAACCCCCCTGGAGGTGTCCCCAAACCCCCTGGGAATGTCGCCAAGGGCCTGGAGGTGTCCCCAAGCCCCCCGGGAATGTCCCCAAGCTTCCTGGGGATGTCCCCAAGCCCCCCGAGAATGTCCCCAAACCCCCCCCGGGAATGTCCCCAAGCCCCCCAGGGACGTCCCCACGGTGTCCCCAGGTGCGGGTGAACGTGGTGCAGAACAACCTGGCCCTGCTCATCTACCTGATGAGGATGGTGAAGGCCCTGATGGACAACCCCACGCTGTACCTGGAGAAATACGTGAGTGTCACCTGGGTCACCTCCCTGTCACCTCCCTGTCACCTGTGTCACCTGGGTCACCTCCCTGTCACCCTCTGTCACCTCCCTGTCACCTCCCTGTCACCTCCCTGTCACCTGTGTCACCTCCCTGTCACCTCTCTGTCACCTGTGTCACCTCCCTGTCACCTCCCTGTCACCTCCCTGTCACCTCCCTGTCACCTGTGTCACCTGTGTCACCTGCCTGTCACCTCCCTGTCACCCTGTGTCACCCTCTGTCACCCCAGTGTCCACCCTGATGGACACCCCCACGCTGTACCTGGAGAAATACCTGAGTGTCACCTGGGTCACCTCCCTGTCACCTCCCTGTCACCTCCCTGTCACCTCCCTGTCACCTGTGTCACCTGTGTCACCTGTGTCACCTCCCTGTCACCTGTGTCACCTGCCTGTCACCCTCTGTCACCTCTCTGTCACCTCTCTGTCACCTGTGTCACCTGTGTCACCTCCCTGTCACCCTCTGTCACCTCCCTGTCACCTCCCTGTCACCCTCTGTCACCTCTCTGTCACCTCCCTGTCACCTCTCTGTCACCTCTCTGTCACCTGTGTCACCTCCCTGTCACCCTCTGTCACCTCGCTGTCACCCTCTGTCACCTCCCTGTCACCTCCCTGTCACCAAGTGTCACCCCCACATGTCCCAGCTGTGTCCCCAAGTGGCCCAAACGTGTCCCAAAGTGTCCCTGAGTATCCTCAAGTGCCCCAAACGTGTCCCCAAGTGCCCCAAATGTGTCCCTGAATGTCCCAAACGTGTCCCTCAGTGTCCCCAAGTGTCCCTGAGTGTCCCTAATGTGTCCCCAAGTGTCCCTAACATGTCCCTGAGTGTCCCAAATGTGTCCCTGAGTTTCCCCAAGTGTCCCTAACATGTCCCCAAGTGTCCCAAATGTGTCCCTCAGTGTCCCTAACATGTCCCCGAGTGTCCCTGAGTGTCCCAAATGTGTCCCCAAGTGTCCCTGAGTGTCCCCAAGTGTCCCAAATGTGTCCCTGAGTGTCCTAGATGTGTCCCCCAGTGTCCCAAACATGTCCCCAAGTGTCCCAAACATGTCCCTGAGCGTCCCAAATGTGTCCCCGAGTGTCCCTGAGTGTCTCCAAATGTCCCACCCGTGTCCCCGCGTGTCCCAAACATGTCCCCAAGTGTCCCAGCCGTGTCCCCAAGTGTCCCAAACGTGTCCCTGAGTGTCCCAAACGTGTCCCCAAGTGCCCCTGAGTGCCCCTGGGTGTCCCAAATGTGCCCCTGAGTGTCCCAACCGTGTCCCTGAGTATCCCCAAGTGTCCCTAGCATGTCCCCAAGTGTCCCAACCATGTCCCAACCATGTCCCAACTGTGTCCCCGCGTGTCCCTACCGTGTCCCCGCGTGTCCCAGCCGTGTCCCTGCCGTGTCCCAACCGTGTCCCACCCATGTCCCCGTGTGTCCCAGCCGTGTCCCCGCGTGTCCCTACCGTGTCCCCGTGTGTCCCAAACATGTCCCAGCCGTGTCCCTGTGTGTCCCAGCCGTGTCCCCGCGTGTCCCTACCAGGTCCCAGCCGTGTCCCAGCATGTCCCTACCATGTCCCAGCCGTGTCCCTACCATGTCCCAGCCGTGTCCCCGCGTGTCCCCGCGTGTCCCAAACATGTCCCCGCCGTGTCCCCGCGTGTCCCAGCTGTGTCCCAACCGTGTCCCCGCGTGTCCCAAACATGTCCCCGCCGTGTCCCTGTGTGTCCCCGCGTGTCCCTACCATGTCCCAGCCGTGTCCCCGCGTGTCCCAGCCGTGTCCCAGCCGTGTCCCAGCCGTGTCCCAGCCGTGTCCCAACCGTGTCCCCGTGCGTCCCAGCCGTGTCCCAGCTGTGTCCCTACCGTGTCCCCGCGTGTCCCAAACATGTCCCAGCCAAGTCCCAACCGTTTCCCAACCGTGTCCCCGCGTGTCCCTACCATGTCCCCGCTGTGTCCCTACCATGTCCCAGCCGTGTCCCCGTGTGTCCCCGCTGTGTCCCTACCATGTCCCCAAGTGTCCCTACCATGTCCCCAAGTGTCCCTACCATGTCCCCGTGTGTCCCAACCATGTCCCAGCCGTGTCCCCGCGTGTCCCAGCCGTGTCCCTACCATGTCCCCGCATGTCCCTAACATGTCCCAGCCGTGTCCCTGTGTGTCCCTACCATGTCCCAGCCATGTCCCAGCCATGTCCCCGTGTGTCCCTACCATGTCCCAGCCATGTCCCAGCCGTGTCCCCGCCGTGTCCCCTCACGTGCCCGTCCCCGCAGCTGCACGAGCTGATCCCGGCGGTCATGACGTGCATCGTGAGCCGCCAGCTGTGCCTGCGGCCGGACGTGGACAACCACTGGGCCCTGCGCGACTTCGCCGCCCGCCTGGTGGCCCAGGTGTGCAAGAACTTCAGCACCACCACCAACAACATCCAGTCCCGCATCACCAAAACCTTCACCAAGGTGGGATTTGGGGTCAGGGACGGGATTTGGGGTCGGAAATGGGGATTTGGGGTCAGAAATGGGGATTTGGGGTCAGAAATGGGGGATTTGGGGTTGGGGATGGGATTTGGGGTCAGAAATGGGGGATTTGGGGTCAGAAATGGGGAATTTTGGGTGTGTGACAAGAACTTCAGCACCACCACCAACAACATCCAGTCCCGCATCACCAAAACCTTCACCAAGGTGGGATTTGGGGTCAGAAACGGGGATTTGGGGTTGGAAATGGGGGATTTGGGGTCAGAAATGGAGGATTTGGGGTGTGGGGTGTGGGATCGGGACGGGCCCAGGTGTGCAAGAACTTCAGCACCGCCACCACCAACATCCAGTCCCGCATCACCAAAACCTTCACCAAGGTGGGATTATGGGGTCAGGGATGGGGATTTGGGGTCAGAAATGGGGGATTTGGGGTCAGGGATGGGGATTTGGGGTCAGAAATGGAGGATTTGGGGTGTGGGGTGTGGGATCGGGACGGGCCCAGGTGTGCAAGAGCTTCAGCACCACCACCACCAACATCCAGTCCCACATCACCAAAACCTTCACCAAAGTGGGATTTGGGGTCAGGGATGGGGATTTGGGGTCAGAAATGGGGATTTGGGGTGTGGGGTGTGGGATCAGGATGGGCCCAGGTGTGCAAGAACTTCAGCAGCACCACCACCAACATCCAGTCCCGCATCACCAAAACCTTCACCAAGGTGGGATTTGGGGTCAGGGATGGGGATTTGGGGTCGGAAATGGGGATTTGGGGTCAGAAATGGGGGATTTGGGGTCAGAAATGGGGGATTTGGGGTCAGAAATGGGGAATTTTGGGTGTGTGACAAGAACTTCAGCACCACCACCAACAACATCCAGTCCCGCATCACCAAAACCTTCACCAAGGTGGGATTTGGGGTCAGGGATGGGGATTTGGGGTTGGAAATGGGGGATTTGGGGTGTGGGGTGTGGGATCGGGACGGGCCCAGGTGTGCAAGAGCTTCAGCACCACCACCACCAACATCCAGTCCCGCATCACCAAAACCTTCACCAAAGTGGGATTTGGGGTCAGGGATGGGGATTTGGGGTCAGAAATGGGGATTTGGGGTGTGGGGTGTGGGATCAGGATGGGCCCAGGTGTGCAAGAACTTCAGCAGCACCACCACCAACATCCAGTCCCGCATCACCAAAACCTTCACCAAGGTGGGATTTGGGGTCAGGGATGGGGATTTGGGGTCGGAAATGGGGATTTGGGGTCAGAAATGGGGGATTTGGGGTCAGAAATGGGGGATTTGGGGTCAGAAATGGGGAATTTTGGGTGTGTGACAAGAACTTCAGCACCACCACCAACAACATCCAGTCCCGCATCACCAAAACCTTCACCAAGGTGGGATTTGGGGTCAGGGACGGGGATTTGGGGTCGGAAATGGAGGATTTGGGGTCAGAAATGGGGATCTGGGGTTGGGGATGGGATTTGGGGTCGGAAATGGGATTTGGGGTGAGGGGTGTGTGACAAGAACTTCAGCACCACCACCAACAACATCCAGTCCCGCATCACCAAAACCTTCACCAAGGTGGGATTTGGGGTCAGGAATGGGATTTGGGGTCGGAAATGGGGATTTGGGGTCAGAAATGGGGATTTGGGGTTGGGGGTAGGATTTGGGGTCGGAAATGGGATTTGGGGTGAGGGGTGTGTGACAAGAACTTCAGCACCACCACCACCAACATCCAGTCCCACATCACCAAAACCTTCACCAAGGTGGGATTTGGGGTCAGGGATGGGGATTTGGGGTCAGAAATGGAGGATTTGGGGTCGGGGATGGGGGATTTGGGGTCGGAAATGGGGGATTTGGGGTTGGGGATGGGATTTGGGGTCGGAAATGGGATTTGGGGTGAGGGGTGTGTGACAAGAACTTCAGCACCACCACCACCAACAACATCCAGTCCCACATCACCAAAACCTTCACCAAGGTGGGATTTGGGGTCAGGGATGGGGATTTGGGGTCAGAAATGGAGGATTTGGGGTCAGAAATGGGGATTTGGGGTCAGAAATGGAGGATTTGGGGTGTGGGGTGTGGGATCGGGACGGGCCCAGGTGTGCAAGAGCTTCAGCAGCACCACCACCAACATCCAGTCCCGCATCACCAAAACCTTCACCAAGGTGGGATTTGGGGTCAGAAACGGGGATTTGGGGTCGGAAATGGGGGATTTGGGGTTTGTTGTCAGAAATGGAGGATTTTGGGTGTGGGGTGTGGGATCGGGACGGGCCCAGGTGTGCAAGAACTTCAGCACCACCACCACCAACATCCAGTCCCGCATCACCAAAACCTTCACCAAGGTGGGATTTGGGGTCAGGGATGGGATTTGGGGTCAGAAATGGGGATTTGGGGTTGGGGATGGGGATTTGGGGTCGGAAATGGGGGATTTGGGGTCGGAAATGGGATTTGGGGTGAGGGGTGTGTGACAAGAATTTCAGCACCACCACCACCAACATCCAGTCCCGCATCACCAAAACCTTCACCAAGGTGGGATTTGGGGTCAGGGACGGGGATTTGGGGTCAGAAATGGAGGATTTGGGGTCAGAAATGGAGGATTTGGGGTGTGGGGTGTGGGATCGGGACGGGCCCAGGTGTGCAAGAGCTTCAGCACCACCACCACCAACATCCAGTCCCGCATCACCAAAACCTTCACCAAGGTGGGATTTGGGGTCAGGGACGGGATTTGGGGTTGGAAATGGGGGATTTGGGGTTGGGGATGGGATTTGGGGTCAGAAATGGGGATTGGGGTCAGAAATGGAGGATTTGGGGTCAGGGATGGGATTTGGGGTTGGGGATGGGACTGGGAATGAGATACAAGGTGTGCGATCTGGGATTTTGGATCTGGAGTCAGAAACGAGGAATTCGGGATTTAGAATCTGGGATTTTGGGATTTGGGGTCAGGAATGGGGAATTTGGGATCTGGGATTCTGGATTTGGGGTCAGGAATGGGGAATTTGGGGTTTGGGATCTGGGATTCTGGGTTTGGGGTCAGGGATGGGGAATTTGGGGTTTGGGATCTGGGCTTTGGGGTCAGGAATGGGGAATTTGGGATCTGGGATTCTGGATTTGGGGTCAGGAATGGGGAATTTGGGGTTTGGGATCTGGGATTCTGGGTTTGGGGTCAGGGATGGGGAATTTGGGGTTTGGGATCTGGGCTTTGGGGTCAGGAATGGGGAATTTGGGATCTGGGATTCTGGATTTTGGGGTCAGGGATGGGGAATTTGGGGTTTGGGATCTGGGATTCTGGGTTTGGGGTCAGGGATGGGGAATTTGGGGTTTGGGATCTGGGCTTTGGGGTCAGGAATGGGGAATTTGGGATCTGGGATTCTGGATTTTGGGGTCAGGGATGAGGAATTTGGGGTTTGGGATCTGGGCTTTGGGGTCAGGAATGGGGAATTTGGGGTCTGTGATTCTGGATTTTGGGGTCAGGGATGAGGAATTTGGGGTTTGGGATCTGGGCTTTGGGGTCAGGAATGGGGAATTTGGGATCTGGGATTCTGGATTTGGGGTCAGGAATGGGGAATTTGGGGTTTGGGATCTGGGATTCTGGATTTGGGGTCAGGGATGAGGAATTTGGGGTTTGGGATCTGGGCTTTGGGGTCAGGAATTTGTCATCGTTTTGCCCCCTGCCAGAGCTGGGTGGACGACAAGACCCCCTGGACGACGCGCTACGGCTCCATCGCGGGGCTGGCCGAGCTGGGCCACGACGTGAGTGGCACCCGGGGCACCCCAGGGGCACCCCAGGGACACCCCAGGGACACCCCAGGGGCATCACTGACACCCCAGTGACACCCCAGTGACACCCCAGTGACACCCCAGTGACACCCTGAGTGACACCCGTGCCACCCCAGGGACACCCCAGTGACACCCCAGTGACACCAGTGACACCCCCAGGGATACCAGTGACACCCTGAATGACACCCGTGCCACCCCAGGGACACCCCAGTGACACCCCAGTGACACCAGTGACACCCCCAGGGATACCAGTGACACCCTGAATGACACCTGTGCCACCCCAGGGGCACCCCAGTGGCACCAGTGACACCCCAGGGACACCCCAGTGACACCCTGAATGACACCAGTGACACCCCAGGGACACCCCAGTGACACCCTGAATGACACCAGTGACACCCCAGTGACACCCCAGTGACACCCCAGTGACACCCTGAATGACACCTGTGCCACCCCAGGGGCACCCCAGGGGCACCACTGACACCCCAGTGACACCCCAGGGACACCCCAGGGACACCCCAGTGACACCAGTGACACCCCAGGGACACCCCAGGGACACCCCAGGGACACCCCAGTGACACCAGTGACACCCCAGGGACACCCCAGGGACACCCCAGTGACACCCCAGTGACACCAGTGACACCCCCAGGGATACCAGTGACACCCTGAATGACACCTGTGCCACCCCAGGGGCACCCCAGGGGCACCAGTGACACCCCAGTGACACCCCAGTGACACCCTGAATGACACCAGTGACACCCCAGTGACACCCCAGTGACACCCTGAATGACACCAGTGACACCCCAGTGACACCCCAGGGACACCCCAGTGACACCCTGAGTGGCACCAGTGACACCCCAGTGACACCCCAGGGACACCAGTGACACCCCAGTGACACCCTGAGTGGCACCTGTGACACCCCAGTGACACCCCAGTGACACCCCAGTGACACCCTGAGTGGCACCAGTGACACCCCAGGGACACCCCAGTGACACCAGTGACACCCCAGTGACACCCCAGTGACACCCTGAGTGGCACCTGTGACACCCCAGTGACACCCCAGTGACACCAGTGACACCCTGAGTGGCACCAGTGACACCCCAGGGACACCCCAGTGACACCCTGAATGACACCAGTGACACCCCAGTGACACCCCAGGGACACCAGTGACACCCCAGTGACACCCCAGGGACACCCCAGTGACACCCTGAATGACACCAGTGACACCCCAGTGACACCCCAGGGACACCAGTGACACCCCAGTGACACCCTGAGTGGCACCTGTGACACCCCAGTGACACCCCAGGGACACCAGTGACACCCTGAGTGGCACCAGTGACACCCCAGGGACACCCCAGTGACACCCTGAATGACACCAGTGACACCCCAGTGACACCCTGAGTGGCACCAGTGACACCCCAGGGACACCCTGAGTGGCACCTGTGACACCCCAGTGACACCAGTGGCACCCCAGTGACACCCCAGTGACACCCTGAGTGACACCAGTGACACCCCAGTGACACCCCAGGGACACCAGTGACACCCCAGTGACACCCTGAGTGGCACCAGTGACACCCCAGGGACACCCCAGTGACACCCTGAGTGGCACCTGTGACACCCCAGCGACACCCCAGTGACACCAGTGACACCCCAGTGACACCCTGAGTGACACCAGTGACACCCCAGTGACACCCCAGGGACACCAGTGACACCCTGAGTGACACCAGTGACACCCCAGTGTCACCCTCAGTGACACCCTGAATGACACCAGTGACACCCCAGTGACACCCTGAATGACACCAGTGACACCAGTGACACCCCAGGGACACCAGTGACACCCCAGTGACACCCTGAGTGGCACCAGTGACACCCCAGTGTCACCCTCAGTGACACCAGTGACACCCTGAGTGGCACCAGTGACACCCCAGTGACACCCTCAGTGTCACCCCCATGTCCCCGTGTCACCTCCATGTCTCTGTGGGTCACCCTTGTGTCCCCCCAATGTCCCCAACGCCCCCAAATGTCCCCAAACGTCCCCAATGTCCCCAATCCCCCACTGTCCCCAAATGTCCCCAAACATCCCCAAATGTCCCCCAAGTCTCCCACTGTCCCCAATGCCCCCAAATGTCCCCAACGCCCCCAAATGTCCCCGATGTCCCCAACACCCCCAAATGTCCCCGATGTCCCCCGTCCCTTACAATGCCCCCCAATGTCCCCAATGTCCCCAACGCCCCCAAATGTCTCCAATGTCCCCAATGCCCCCAAATGTCCCCAATGTCCCCAATGCCCCCAAATGTCCCCAATGTCCCCAAATGTCCCCAATGTCCCCAATGTCCCCAAATGTCCCTGATGTCCCCCATCCCCTACAATATCCTCAATGTCCCCAACCCCCCCAATGTCCCCAATGCCCCCAAATGTCCCCAATGTCCCCAAATGTCCCTGATGTCCCCCATCCCCTACAATATCCTCAATGTCCCCAACCCCCCCAATGCCCCCAAATGTCCTCAACGCCCCCAATGTCCCCAACCCCCCCACATGACCCCGATGTCTCCCATCCCCTACAATGTCCCCAAAGTCTCCCACTGTCCCCAAATGTCCCCAATGTCCCCAGATGTCCCCTCTGTCCGCAGGTGATCAAGACCCTGATCCTGCCGCGGCTCCCGGCCGAGGGCGAGCGGGTGCGGAACATTCTGGAAGGGCCGGTGGTCAGCAACATCGACCGCATCGGGGCTGACCACGTGCAGACCCTGCTGCTGGTGGGTGAGGGGGGACACCCCGGGGACACCCCGGGGACACCCCAGGGACACCATGGGGACACCATGGGGACACCTTGGGGATCCTGGGGACACCTCGGGGACACCCTGGGGACACCCTGGGGATCCTGGGGACACCTCGGGAACACCTCGGGGACACCCTGGGGTCACCCTGGGGACATGGGGACACCCTGGGGACACCTTGGGGATCCTGGGGACACTCTGGGGACACCATGGGGACACCATGGGGACACCTTGGGGATCCTGGGGACACCGCAGGGACACCCTGGGGACACCCTGGGGATCCTGGGGACACCTCGGGAACACCTCGGGGACACCCTGGGGTCACCCTGGGGACATGGGGACACCCTGGGGACACCTTGGGGATCCTGGGGACATCCTGGGGACACTCTGGGGACACCTTGGGGACATGGGGACACCTTGGGGATCCTGGGGACACCGCAGGGACACCCTGGGGACACCCCGGGGGCACCTTGGGGACACCATGGGGACACCCTGGGGACACCCTGGGACACCTTGGGGACACCTTGGGGGTATGGGGACACCCTGGGGACACCTTGGGGACATGGGGACACCCTGGGGACTTTGGGGACACCCTGGGGACACTCTGGGGATCCTGGGGACATCATGGGGACACTCTGGGGACACCTTGGGGACACCATGGGACACCTTGGGGACACCTTGGGGGTACCTTGGGGGTATGGGGACACCCTGGGGACACCTCGGGGACACCCTGGGGACATGGGGACACCTTGGGACACCCTGGGGACACCCTGGGGATCCTGGGGACACCCTGGAGACACCTCGGGGACACCCCAGGGACACCCTGGGGACACCTTGGGGATCCTGGGGACACCTTGGGGGCACCTCAGGGACACTTGGGGCCAAATTGGGGACACCTTGGGGACACTCAGAGACAAGACGTGTCCCCAGTCCTCCCAGTGTCCCCAATGGTGTCCCCGATGTCCCCACAGAAGCTCTGTGCCCCTGTGCTGGGGCTGTCCCCAATGTCCCCAATGTCCCAATGATGTCCCCAATGTCCCCAATGATGTCCCCAATGTCCCCATGATGTCCCCAATGTCCCCAATGTCCCCACAGAAGCTCTGTGCCCTCGTGCTGGGGCTGTCCCCATGATGTCCCCATGATGTCCCCAATGTCCCCAATGATGTCCCCAATGTCCCCAGTGATGTCCCCAATGTCCCCAATGTCCCCAATGATGTCCCCAATGTCCCCACAGAAGCACTGTGCCCCCATGCTGGGGCTGTCCCCAATGTTCCTATGATGTCCCCAATGTCCCCAATGATGTCCCCAATGTCACTCTGATGTCCCCAATGTCCCCATGACGTCCCCAATGTCCCCATGATGTCCCCAATGTCCCCATGATGTCCCCAATGTCCCCATGATGTCCCCAATGTCTCCAATGTCCCCACAGAAGCACTGTGCCCCTGTGCTGGGGCTGTCCCCAATGTCCCTATGATGTCCCCAATGTCCCCATGATGTCCCCAATGTCCCCAATGATGTCCCCAATGTCCCCACAGAAGCACTGTGCCCCCGTGCTGGCCAAGGCGCGTCCCCCCCCCGACAGCCCCGAGTCCTACCGGGGCGACTTTGGCTACCTGGGGGGGCTCCTCTGCTCCCACGTGGTCAAGGCGCGGGCGCAGGCGGCCCTGCAGGCCCAGCAGGTCAACAGGACCACGCTGACCATCACCCAGGTGACACTGGGGACACTGGGGGACATCGGGGACACCGGGGGGATTGGGGGGAATGGGGACATCAGGGGGATTGGGGGGAATGGGGGGATTGGGGACATCGAGGGAATTGGGGACACTGGGACATGGGGGACGTACAGGTGGCCCTGCAGGCCCAGCAGGTGGCCAGGACCCTGCTGCCCATCACCCAGGTGACACTGGGGACACTGGGGGACATCGGGGACACCGGGGGGATTGGGGGGAATGGGGACATCAGGGGGATTGGGGGGAATGGGGGGATTGGGGACATCGAGGGAATTGGGGACACTGGGACATGGGGGGCACAGGTGGCCCTGCAGGCCCTGCAGATGACCAGGACCCCGCTGACCATCACCCAGGTGACACTGGGGACACTGGGGGACATCGGGGACACCGGGGGGAATTGGGGGGATTGGGGACATCGGGGGGATTGGGGGGAATGGGGGGATTGGGGACATCTGGGGGATTGGGGACACTGGGACATGGGGGACGTACAGGTGGCTCTGCAGGCCCAGCAGGTGGCCAGGACCCTGCTGACCATCACCCAGGTGACACTGGGGACACTGGGGGACATCGGGGACACCGGGGGAATTGGGGGGAATGGGGGGATTGGGGACATCGAGGGAATTGGGGACACTGGGACATGGGGGGCACAGGGGGCACAGGTGGCCCAGCAGGTGACCAGGACCCCGCTGACCATCACCCAGGTGACACTGGGGACACGTGGGGACACTGGGGATACTGGGAGGATTGGGGGATTGGGGACATGGGGGACACAGGTGACCCTGCAGGCCCAGCAGGTGGCCAGGACCCTGCTGACCATCACCCAGGTGACCTTGGGGACATCTGGGGGACCCTTGGGGGGACATCAGGGGGATTGGGGGAATGGGGGACACAGGTGGCCCTGCAGGCCCAGCAGGTGGCCAGGACCCTGCTGACCATCACCCAGGTGACACTGGGGACACTGGGGGACATCAGGGGGATTGGGGACATCGGGGACATGGGGGGCACAGGGGGCACAGGTGGCCCAGCAGGTGACCAGGACCCCGCTGACCATCACCCAGGTGACACTGGGGGACATCGGGGGGATTGGGGACACTGGGACATGGGGGGGTACAGGTGGCCCTGCAGGCCCAGCAGGTGGCCAGGACCCCGCTGACCATCAGCCAGGTGACACTGGGGACATCGGGGACGTTGTGGGAGGGGGACAGGGGAAGGGGGGTCTGCAGCCACCCGGTGCCAGCCCGGGGGGGTCACTGGGCCCTCACCTGGGTGGGCTTGGGGACACCTGGGGACGAGGGGTTGTGGGGACACCTGGGGGACACCTGGGGGACACCTGGGGGACACGTGGCCACCCTGGAGGGTCCCGGTCCACGCAGGGGTCACCTCTCTGGGACCTGTGTCCCCCGTGTCCCCCTGGGACTGATGTCCTCCCACGGCCGACTGTGTCCCCAATGTCCCCAATGTCCCTGACTGTGTCCCCAATGTCCCCGACTGTCCCCAATGTCCCCGACTGTGTCCCCAATGTCCCCGACTGTCCCCAATGTCCCTGACTGTCCCCCGTGTCCCTGGCTGTCACCCGTGTCCCCAGTGTCCCTGACTGTGTCCCTGCTGTCCCTGACTGTGTCCCCAATATCCCTGACTGTCCCCAATGTCCCTGACTGTCCCCAGTGTCCCTGACTGTCCCCCGCTGTCCCCAATGTCCCTGACTGTCCCCAATATCCCTGTGTCCCCAATATCCCTGTGTCCCCAATATCCCTGACTGTCCCCAATGTCCCTGTGTCCCCAATGTCCTTGACTGTGTCCCCAATGTCCCTGACTGTCCCTAATGTCCCTGACTGTCCCCAATATCCTTGTGTCCCCAATGTCCCTGACTGTGTCCCCAATGTCCCCAATGTCCCTGTGTCCCCAATGTCCCTGACTGCCCCTAATGTCCCTGACTGTGTCCCCAATGTCCCCGTGTCCCCAATGTCCCTGACTGTGTCCCCAATGTCCCTGACTGTCCCCAATATCCCTGTGTCCCCAATGTCTCTGTGTCCCCAATGTCCCTGACTGTGTCCCCAATGTCCCCAATGTCCCTGTGTCCCCAATGTCTCTGTGTCCCCAATGTCCCTGACTGTGTCCCCAATGTCCCCAATGTCCCTGTGTCCCCAATGTCCCTGCCTGTGTCCCCAATGTCCCTGTGTCCCCAATGTCCCTGACTGCCCCTAATGTCCCTGACTGTGTCCCAAATGTCCCCAATGTCACTGACTGTCCCCAATGTCCCTGTGTCCCCAATGTCCCTGACTGTCCCCAATATCCCTGTATCCCCAATGTCCCTGCCTGTATCCCCAATGTCCCTGACTGTGTCCCCAATGTCCCTGACTGTGTCCCCAATGTCCCCAATGTCCCCAATGTCCCTGTGTCCCCAATATCCCTGTGTCCCCAATGTCCCTGTGTCCCCAATATCCCTGTGTCCCCAGTGTCCCTGACCGTGTCCCCGCTGTCCCCGCAGCCGCGCCCGACGCTGACGCTGTCCCAGGCCCCGCAGGCCCCGGGGGGGCCCCCGCGCCCCCCCAGCATCATCAAGGTCCCCAGCGCCATCGCCCTGCCCGTGCCCGTGCCCGTGCCCGTGCCCACGCTGGCCCCCGGCCGCCCCGGGACCCCCACCCAGCCCTCGCCGCCACCCCCCAAGTTCATCGTCATGTCCTCGGCCAGCAGCGCCGGCCAGCAGGTACGGGGGGACGGGGACGGGGACATCGGGGACAGGGGGACAGGGGGGATATCGGGGACAGGGGGACATCGGGGGGACTCGGGGGACCACCGGGGACAGGGGGACATCAGGGACAGGGGGATATGGGGACATCGGGGACAGGGGGACGTGGGGACATCGGGGATATCGGGGACAGGGGGACATCGCGGGGACTCGGGGGACCATCGGGGACAGGGGGATATTGGGGACAGGGGGACATCGGGGGGACTCGGGGGACCATCGGGGACAGGGGGACATCAGGGACAGGGGGATATGGGGACATCGGGGACAGGGGGACGTGGGGACATCGGGGATATCGGGGACAGGGGGACATCGCGGGGACTCGGGGGACCATCGGGGACAGGGGGATATTGGGGACAGGGGGACATCGGGGGGACTCGGGGGACCATCGGGGACAGGGGGACATCAGGGACAGGGGGATATGGGGACATCGGGGACAGGGGGACGTGGGGACATCGGGGATATCGGGGACAGGGGGACATCGGGGATATCGGGGACAGGGGGACATCGTGGGGACTTGGGGGACCATCGGGGACAGGGGGATATGGGGACATCAGGGACACAGGGACGGGGACATCGGGGACAGGGGGACATCAGATACAGGGGGACAGGGGGACACAGTGATGGGGATATGGGGACATCAGGGATATGAGGACAGGGGACATCAGGGACAGGGGGACATCAGATACAGGGGGACATGGGGACAGGGGGACAGGGGGACATGGGGATGGGAGACATGGGGATAGGGGGACAGGAGGACACAGCGATGGGGATATGGGGACATCAGGGATATGGGGACAGGGGGACATCAGGGACATGGGGACACAGGGACAGGGGGACATGGGGACATGGGGACGGGGACATTGGGGACACGGGGGACATCAGGGACATCAGGGACGGGGGACACGGGGATATGGGGACAGGGGGATATGGGGGACATGGGGACAGGAGGATATGGGGATATGGGGACATCAGGGACAGGGGGACACGGGGATATGGGGATATGGGGAGAGGGGGACGTTGGGGACGGGGGGACACAGGGACAGGGGGATATGGGGACACGGGGGGACAGGGGGATATGGGGGGCATGGGGATAGGGGGATATGGAGATACAGGGACACGGGGACACGGGGATATGGGGACATCGGGGATATGGGGATATAGGGACATGGGGATATGGGGATATGGGGATATGGGGATATGGGGGTACGGAGACATCAGGGACAGGGGGATATGGAGATATGGGGGCACGGGGATATGGGGATATGGGGACATAGGGATATTGGGATATGGGGACATCAGGGATATTGGGATATGGGGACCCGGGGACATCACGGACAGGGGGATATGAAGATATGGGGACACGGGGATACAGGGACACAGGGACACGGGGACACAGGGATATAGGGACACAGACATTGGGGACACAGGGACATTGGGGACACAGGGACATCAGGGACATGGGGATAGGGGGACACGGGGATATGGGGACGTGGGGACATCGGGGGACATGGGGACATCAGGACACTGATGAGGGCACATGGGGAGGGACAAGGAGGGGACGCGGTGGGGGGGACACCGGGGGGACAACAAAGGGGGCACAGGGGACACGGAGGGGACAAGGGGGGGCCAGTGGGGACATGGAGGACACGCTGGTGGCTGGGGGTGGGGGACAACGGGGACATCGAGGACACGCTGGAAGGTGGGGGAGGGGGACAATGGGGACATGGAGGACACGCTGGAAGGTGGGGGAGGGGGACAATGGGGACATGGAGGACACGCTGGTGGCTGGGGGAGGGGGGACAATGGGGACATGGAGGACACGCTGGTGGCTGGGGGAGGGGGACAATGGGGACATGGAGGACACGCTGGGAGGTGGGGGAGGGTGGGGGACAGGACACACCAGGGCCACCCACGAGGTGCCCCCCCTTTGTCCCCCCCCCCCCCAGGTGATCACCCTGAGCACGTCCCCCGCGCCCACGGCCACCTCCCCGGTCACCACCACTGTCCCCAGCGTGCAGCCGCTGGTCAAACTGGTGTCGGCTCCCGCCGTGCCCAGCGCCGGCGGCGCCGGCGGCGTGTCCGGTGCCGCCGGCGGCGTGGCCAGCGCGGCGGTGCAGAAATACATCGTGGTGTCCCTGCCCGCCGCGGGTGACACCAAAGGCGCCGCTGGCGCTGCCACCACCCCCGCTGCCCCCGGTGCCACCCCCCCGGCCCCGCAGTTGTCCCCAAGCGCCACCGCCACGGTGGCCACCGGCGGCGGCGGCGGCGGCGGCAGCGGCGCGTCCCCGGTGGCGGCCGTGGTCAAGGCGGAGGCTGGGGACAGTCCCCAAGGGCCGGCGGGGGCCACCGCTGGCACCTTCGGTAAAGCCAACGGGACCCCCGTGGGTGGGACACAGGAGCCACAGGGCGGGCAGTGACCGGGCAGTGGCCGGGCAGTGACCGGGCAGTGGCGGCCAGGGGAGCAGAGGGTCAGTGAGGGGTCAGTGAGGGGTCCTGGGGGTGGCAAGAGGGGCTGGGGGACCTCAAAGTGTCACCAAATTGTCCCCAAGGGGTCCTGAGGGTGACAAGGGGTCAGTGAGGGGTCCCCAAGGGGTCCTGGGGGTGGCAAGGGGGGCTGGGGGACCCCAAAGTGTCACCAAATTGTCCCCAGGGGGTCCTGGGGGTGGCAAGGGGTCAGTGAGGGGTCCCCAAGGGGTCCCCAAGGGGTCCTGGGGGTGATGAGGTGGGCTGGGAGACCCCAAAGTGTCCCCAAATTGTCCCCAGAGGGTCCTGGGGGTGATGAGGGGGGCTGGGAGTCCCCAAATTGTCCCCAAATTGTCCTCAAAGGGTCACCAAGGGGTCCCTGAGGGGTCACCGAGGGGTCCCCAAGGGGTCCTGGGGGTGGTGAGGGGGGCTGGGGGACCCCAAAGTGTCCCCAAATTGTCCTCAAAGGGTCCCCAAGGGGTCCCCAAGGGGTCCTGGGGGTGATGAGGGGGGGCTGGGGGACCCCAAAGTGTCACCAAATTGTCCCCAAGGGGTCCTGGGGGTGATGAGGGGGGCTGGGGGACTCCAAAGTGTCCCCAAATTGTCCTCAAAGGGTCACCAAGGGGTCACCAAAGGGTCATCAAGGGGTCCTGGGGGTGACAAGGGGGGGCTGGGGGACCCCCCAAAGTGTCCCCAAATTGTCCCCAGGGGGTCCTGGGGGTGATAAGGAGGGGCTGGGGGACCCCAAAGTGTCCCCAGAGGGTCCTGGGGGTGACAAGGGGGGCTGGGGGACCCCAAAGTGTCCCCAAATTGTCCCCCTGGGGTCCCCCCCCGGGGCTGTGAGGAGCTCAATAAACTCCCAGTTCACACCAGTTCGTCCCAGTTCGTCCCAGTTCTGCGTCACGTGCGAGGACAACAGCAGGGGAGGGTCCCCCGTTCATCCCAGTAACCACCAGTATCCCCCCGGTGCCCCCCCAGTTCATCCCAGTAACCACCAGTATCCCCCCAGTGCTCTCCAGTTCATCCCAGTAACCACCAGTATCCCCCCAGTGCCCTCCCAGTTCATCCCAGTAACCACCAGTATCCCCCCAGCGCCCTCCCAGTTCATCCCAGTAACCACCAGTATCCCCCCGGTGCCCTCCCAGTTCATCCCAGTAACCACCAGTATCCCCCCGGTGCCCTCCCAGTTCATCCCAGTAACCACCAGTATCCCCCCGGTGCCCTCCCAGCTCATCCCAGTAACCACCAGTATCCCCCCAGCGCCCTCCCAGTTCATCCCAGTAACCACCAGTATCCCCCCGGTGCCCTCCCAGTTCATCCCAGTAACCACCAGTATCCCCCCAGTGTCCTCCCAGTTCATCCCAGTAACCACCAGTATCCCCCCAGTGCCCCCCCAGTTCATCCCAGTAACCACCAGTATCCCCCCAGTGCTCTCCAGTTCATCCCAGTAACCACCAGTATCCCCCCGGTGCCCCCCCAGTTCATCCCAGTAACCACCAGTATCCCCCCGGTGCCCTCCCCAGTTCATCCCAGTGGCTCCAGTGCCTGTCCCAGTTCGTCCCAGTCACCCCAGTGCCACCTGTGGGGGGTGGGGCAGCCAATGGGAGGGGGGGGCGGTGGCGGTGACGTCACGGGGGGGGGACAGGGCCACCCCCCGCCCCTCCCCCCCCCCCCCCCCCGTGTCCCCTGGGTCGTTCCCCTCCCGCGGGGCACCCGCCCAGTTCATCCCAGTTCATCCCAGTTCATCCCAGTGCCCCCCCAGTGCCTCCCCAGCGCTCCCAGTTCATCCCAGTGCCTCCCCAGTGCTTCCCAGTGCCCCCCCAGTGCCCTCCCAGTGCTTCCCAGTGCCCCCCCGTGCCCTCCCAGTGCTTCCCAGTGCCCCCCCAGTGCCTCCCCAGCGCTCCCAGTTCATCCCAGTGCCTCCCCAGTGCTCCCAGTGCCCCCCCAGTGCTTCCCAGTGCCCTCCCAGTGCCTCCTAGTGCTCCCCAGTGCTCCCAGTTCATCCCAGTGCCCCCCCCAGTGCCTCCTAGTGCTCCCAGTGCCTCCCAGTTCATCCCAGTGCTCCCAGTGCCCCCCCAGTGCCCTCCCAGTGCCCTCCCATTGCATCCCAGTGCCCCTCAAATCCCCTCCCAGTGCTTCCCAGTCCCTCCTATTCCCCTCAATCCCCTCCCAGTTCACTTCCAGTCCCCTCCCAGTCCCCCCCAAATCCCCCCCAACATCTCCCAGTCTCTCCCAGTCCCTCCAAATCCCCTCCCAGTGCCTCCCAGTCCCCCCCAACTCTCCCCGAACATCTCCCAGTCTCTCCCAGTATCCCCAAATCCCCTCCCAGTGCCTCCCAGTCCCCCCTAAATCCCCCTGAACATCTCCCAGTCTCTCCCAGTTCCCCCAAATTCCTTCCCAGTGCCTCCCAGTCCCCCCCAAACCCCCCCCAACATCTCCCAACCTCTCCCAGTCCCCTCCCAGTATCCCCAAATCCCCTCCCAGTCTCTCCCAGTCCCCCCAAATCCCCTCCCAGTGCCTCCCAGTCCCCCCCGAACATCTCCCAGTCTCTCCCAGTTCCCCCAAATTCCTTCCCAGTGCCTCCCAGTCCCCCCAAATCCCCTCCCAGTGCCTCCCAGTCCCCCCTAAATCCCCCCCGAACATCTCCCAGTCTCTCCCCGTCCCCCCCAAGCCCCCCCCAACATCTCCCAACCTCTCCCAGTCCCCTCCCAGTATCCCCAAATCCCCTCCCAGTCTCTCCCAGTCCCCCCCAAATCCCCTCCCAGTCCCCCTCAAAGCCCCCCCGAACATCTCCCAGTCCCTCCCAGTCTCTCCCAGTCCCCCCCAAATCCCCTCCCAGTCCCTCCCAGTCCCCCCCCAACATCTCCCAGTCCCTCCCAGTCTCTCCCAGTTCCCCCCAAATCCCCTCCCAGTCCCCCTCAAAGCCCCCCCAAACATCTCCCAGTCCCTCCCAGTCTCTCCCAGTTCCCTCCAAATCCCCTCCCAGTCCCTCCCAGTCCCCCCCCAACATCTCCCAGTCTCTCCCAGTCCCTCCCAGTTCCCCCTCGGGGGTGGCCGGGCGGTCACTGTCCCCGGGGGGGGAGGGGGGGTTATAAAGCCCGCGGTGCCGCCGGGGGGGGGCCCAGCCATGGCTCTGTCCCCGCGGCCCTGGGTGGCCCCGGTGGCCCTGGTGGCCCTGGTGGCCTCGGTGGCCCTGGTGGCCTCGGTGGCCCCCCCGGCGCGGGGCTGGGACACGGACGCCCCCACGGCGACGCTGTCGGTGGAGAACGGGGGACACTGGGGACACTGGGGGGACCCCGAGTTCTGCCCCGGGAAAGGCTTCGCCAGCGGCTTCCAGCTCAAGGTGGGGACAGAGGGACAGAGGGACAGAGGGACAGAGGGGGGGACAGAGGGACAGAGGGACACGGGGGGACAGAGGGACAGAGGGGACACTGGGGACACTGGGGGGACCCCAAGTTCTGCCCCGGAAAAGGCTTCGCCAGCGGCTTCCAGCTCAAGGTGGGGACAGAGGGACAGAGGGGGGACAGAGGGACAGAGGGACAGAGGGGGGGACAGAGGGACACGGGGGGGGACAGAGGGACACGGGGGGACAGAGGGACAGAGGGACACGGGGGGACAGAGGGACACGGGGGGACAGAGGGACAGAGGGACACGGGGGGACAGAGGGACACGGGGGGACAGAGGGACACGGGGGGGACAGAGGGACAGAGGGACACGGGGGGACAGAGGGACAGAGGGACACGGGGGGGACAGAGGGACACGGGGGGACAGAGGGACACGGGGGGGACAGAGGGACAGAGGGACACAGGGGGACAGAGGGACAGAGGGACACGGGGGGGACAGAGGGACACGGGGGGACAGAGGGACACGGGGGGGACAGAGGGACAGAGGGACACGGGGGGACAGAGGGACAGAGGGACACGGGGGGGACAGAGGGACAGAGGGACACGGGGGGACAGAGGGACACGGGGGGACAGAGGGACACGGGGGGACAGAGGGACAGAGGGACACGGGGGGGACAGAGGGACAGAGGGACACGGGGGGGACAGAGGGACACGGGGGGACAGAGGGGGGGACAGAGGGACACGGGAGGGACAGAGGGACAGAGAGGGGACAGAGGGACAGAGGGACAGAGAGGGGACAGAGGGACAGAGAGGGGACAGAGGGACAGAGGGACAGAGAGGGGACAGAGGGACAGAGAGGGGACAGAGGGACAGAGGGACAGAGGGACACGGGGGGGACAGAGGGGCAGAGGGGGGACAGAGGGACAGAGGGACAGAGGGACAGAGGGGGGGACAGAGGGATACGGGGGGACAGAGGGGACACTGGGGGGACAGAGGGGCAGAGGGGACAGAGGGACAGAGGGGACACGGGGGGGACAGAGGGGGGACAGAGGGGACAGAGGGACACGGGGGGACAGAGGGGGGACAGAGGGGACAGAGGGACAGAGGGACAGAGGGACACAGGGGGGACAGAGGGGACAGAGGGACACTGGGGACACTGGGGGGACCCCGAGTTCTGCCCCGGGAAAGGCTTCGCCAGCGGCTTCCAGCTCAAGGTGGGGACAGAGGGACACGGGGGGGGACAGAGGGACAGAGGGGGACAGAGGGACAGAGGGGGGGACAGAGGGACAGAGGGGGGACAGAGGGACACGGGGGGGACAGAGGGACAGAGGGACAGAGGGACAGAGGGGGGGACAGAGGGACACGGGGGGGACAGAGGGGACAGAGGGACACGGGGGGGACAGAGGGGGGACAGAGGGGACAGAGGGACACGGGGGGGACAGAGGGACAGAGGGACACGGGGGGGACAGAGGGACGGGGGGGACAGAGGGACAGAGGGGGGACAGGGGGACAGAGGGACAGAGGGGACAGAGGGACAGAGGGGGGACAGAGGGACACGGGGGGGACAGAGGGACACGGGGGGACAGAGGGACAGCGGGGACACGGGGGGGACAGAGGGGACAGAGGGACACAGGGACACGGGACAGAGGGGGGACAGAGGGACATGGGAGGGACAGAGGGGACAGAGGGGGGACAGAGGGACAGAGGGGGGACACGGGGGGGGCAGGAATTTGGGAATTTGGGGGCACGGGGGGGGGCAGGAATTTGGGAATTTGGGGGCACGGGGGGGGAAGGAATTTGGGAATTTGGGGACACCAGGGTGACATTTTGGGGTTTCCAGGTGGAGCCCCACAAGGGCTTTTTCGGGGACGACACGGGGCTGAACGGGGTCCGGCTGCTCTGTGGCCACGCAGGACAGGCCACGTCCAGCGAGGGGCCGTGAGTGACCACTGGGGGGGGCAGAGGGTGGGAAAACCCCAACCGTGGCCACCAAAACCCTTCCGTGGCCACCAAAACCCAACCACGGCCACCATGACCCAAAAATGGCCATCAAAACCCAACCGTGGCCACCACAACCCTTCCATGGCCACCAAAACCCAACCACAGCCACCAAAACCCAACCGTGGCCACCAAAACCCAACCACGGCCACCATGACCCAAAAATGGCCATCAAAACCCAGCCATGGCCACCACAACCCTTCCATGGCCACCAAAACCCAACCA
The DNA here is from genome assembly GCF_041296385.1 of Aphelocoma coerulescens. NCBI lineage: Eukaryota > Metazoa > Chordata > Aves > Passeriformes > Corvidae > Aphelocoma > Aphelocoma coerulescens. The sequence continues at coordinate 76,518 of NW_027183551.1, forward strand.
CGGCCACCAAAACCCAACTATGGCCATCAAAACCCTTCCATGGCCACCAAAACCCAACCACGGCCACCACAAACCTTCCATGGCCACCCTGGCCCAAAAATGGCCATCAAAACCCAGCCACAGCCACCACAAACCTTCCATGGCCACCATAACTCAACCACAGCCACCCTGACCCAAAAATGGCCATCAAAACCCTTCCATGGCCACCAAAACCCAACCACAGCCACCAAAACCCAACCGTGGCCACCACAACCCTTCCATAGACACCAAAACCCAACCACGACCACCAAAACCCAACCATGGCCATCAAAACCCTTCCATGGCCATCAAAATCCAACCATGGCCACCATGACCCCTCCACAGCCACCAAAACCCCTCCATGGCCCCCATGACCCTTCCACAGCCACCACAACTCCGCCATGACCACCTTGACCCTTCCATGGCCACCACAACCCTTCCATTGCCACCATGACCCAACTATGGCTACTACAACCCCTCCATGGCCACCGCAACCCCTCCATGGCTACCTCAACCCCTCCACGGCCACCACAACCCCTCCATGGTCACCATGACCCTTCCATGACCACCTTGACCCCTCCACAGCCACCTTGACCCCTCCATGGCCACCTTGACCCTTCCACGGCCACCTCAACCCCTCCGTGGCCACCACAACCCCTCCATGACCACCTTGACCCTTCCATGGCCATCTCAACCCCTCCATGGCCACCTTGACCCTTCCACAGCCACCACAACCCCTCCATGGCCACCTCAACCCCTCCATGACCACCTCAACCCCTCCATGGCCACCTCAACCCCTCCATGACCACCTTGACCCCTCCATGGCCACCTCAACCCCTCCATGACCACCACAACCCCTCCATGACCACCTCAACCCCTCCATGACCACCATGACCCTTCCATGGCCACCATGACCCTTCCATGGCCACCTTGACCCCTCTGTGGCCACCACAACCCCTCCATGACCACCTCAACCCCTCCACGGCCACCACAACCCCTCCATGGTCACCATGACCCTTCCACGGCCACCTTGACCCTTCCATGACCACCACAACCCCTCCATGGCCACCTTGACCCTTCCACGGCCACCATGACCCCTCCATGACCACCATGACCCTTCCATGACCACCTTGACCCCTCCATGGCCACCTTGACCCCTCCATGGCCACCTTGACCCTTCCACGGCCACCTTGACCCTTCCACGGCCACCACAACCCCTCAATGACCACCACAACCTCTCCATGACCACTTCAACCCCTCCATGACCACCTCAACCCCTCCATGGCCACCACAACCCCTCCCCGGCCACCCCAAGCCCGGGCTCACTGACCTCTCCCCCCTCCTCCCCCTCCCGCAGCCGCGGCTCCTGGAGCCGCCCGGAGTCGTGCCCGGCCGGCCAGCGCTTGGTGGCCTTCCGGCTGCGCGTGGAAGCCCCGCGGGGGCTCTGGGACGACACGGCCGCCAACGCCATGGCCGCCATCTGCTCGGGGGGCTCGCTGCTGGAGGGCCGCGGTGGCCCCCAGGGCACCTGGGGCAACTGGAGCCTCCCGTGCCCGCCCGGCGCCGGCGTCTGCGGCCTCCGCACCCGCCTGGAGCCGCCCCAGCGCGGCGGCGACGACACCGGCCTCAACGACGTCGAGCTCTACTGCTGCTCGTGAGCCCCCGTGGCCACCTCGGCACCGCCTGAGGCCACCGGGACCCCCACGGAGCCCCCCTGGGCACCCCATGGAGCCCCCTGACCACCCCGTGGACCCCTGGGACCCCCTGAGCCGCTTGACCACCCCGTGGACCTCCCTGACCACCCCATGGAGCCCCAGGACCACCCTGAGCCCCCTGACCACCCTGAGCCCCCAATGACCACCCCGTGGAGCCCCTTGACCACCCTGTGGACCTCCCTGACCACCCCGTGGACCCCTGGGACCCCCTGAGCCCCCTGACCACCCGGTGGACCCCAATGACCACCCCATGGAGCCCCAGGACCCCCGGGACCCCCTGAGCACCCTGTGGAGCCCCTTGACCACCCCATGGACCCCACTGACCACCCTGTGGAGCCCCCTGACCACCCCATGGAGCCCCCTGACCACCCCATGGAGCCCACTGACCACCCCATGGAGCCCCAGGACCTTCACAGACCCCACTGACCACCCCATGGACCCCCAGGACCACCCTGAGCCCACTGACCACCCCATGGAGCCCTGGAACCCCCGGGACCGCCCTGACCACCCCATGGAGCCCCTTGACCACCCTGTGGAGCCCCAGGACCACCCTGAGCCCCTTGACCACCCCATGGACCCCACTGACCACCCCACGGGGCCCCAGGACCACCCTGAGCCCCCTGAGGCCCCCGTAGAGCCCACTGACCACCCCGTGGACCCCTGGGACCCCCTTGACCACCCCATGGACCCCACTGACCACCCCGTAGACCCCCAGGGAACCCCATGGACCCCTCTGACCCCCAAGACCCCTCCTTGACCCCGCATGGACCCCTCTGACCCCATGGACCTCCAGGACCTTCAGGGACCCCACTGACCCCATGGACCCCTCCTTGACCACCCCATGGACCCCACTGACCCCATGGACCCCTCCTTGACCCCTCCTTGACCCCTGGGACCCCCCCAATGTCCCCCCCCTCCCCTCCCCCACCCCTAAAGGGGCGGGGCAATAAACGGCTTTGATTGACAGCTCCGGCCACGCCCTCCTTTACAGCAGAAGGGGCGGGGCGAACGCGGCTTCCGCCACACTGCCGTAAAGCGCGCGCGCGCTCTCGCCGCGCTGTCGTGAGAGCCACGCCGCCATGTCGGGAGGCGGCACGCCGCCACGCCGCCGTAAAGCGCGGCGCCATTAGGGAGACGCGGCCGGCGAGGCGCTGTCGTGAAACGGGCGGCGGCAGCCAATGGGAGGGCGGCGGGGCGGGGGTCACGTGACCGGAAGTGAGAGGCGCGGAGGGGAAGCGGGAGCGTCGCCATGGTGAGAACGGGGAGGGGGAACTGGGAGCGACTGGGAGCGACTGGGAGGGGGAACTGGGAGCACTGGGAGGCACTGGGAGGGACTGGGGGGCACTGGGAGGGACTGGGAGGCACTGGGGGGGCGCTTGGGCGCGGGGCTGGGGCGATACTGGGGCGGCGCTGGGTGTTACTGGTGGTTACTGGGAGGCACTGGGAGGCACTGGGAGGCACTGGGAGGGACTGGGGGGATGTCAGTGGGGCGTCCCCGGTGCTTGCTGGGGTGGTACTGGCCCGTACTGGTTTGTACGGGTTTATACTGGTTTGTACTGGTGTGTACTGGTGTGTACTGGTTTGTACTGGTGTGTACTGGTTTGTACTGGTTTATACTGGTTTATACTGGTTTATACTGGTCTCCAGACGTCGGCGCTGACGCAGGGGCTGGAGCGGGTCCCGGCCCAGGCCGGGTACCTCGTGATCAGCGACGGCGCCGTGCTGGCGGTGGGTGAGGGGGGGGGGGGGCCCAAAAATGGGGGGGGGCAGAAATTGGGGAGGGGTCCCAAAAATCGGGGGGAGGAGGGGCCCAAAAAATGGAGGGGGAGGGGCCCAAAATGGGGGGGCCAAAATTGGGGGGGGGGGGTCCATAAAAAATGGGGGGAGGGGAGGCCCAAAAATGGGGGAGGGGGGGGCCAAAAATGGGGGAGGGGTCCCCAAAAATTGGGAGGAGGGGAGGCCCAAAAATGGGGGGAGGGGTCCCAAAAATGGAGGGGCCAAAACTGGGGGGGGCCAAAATGTGGGGAGGGGTCCCAAAAAAAATTGGGGGGGAAGGGTCCCCAAAAATGGGGGGTCCAAAATTGGGGGGGGGGGTCCCAAAAAATTGGGGGAGGGGAGGCCCAAAATAGGGGGGGAGGGGTCCCAAAAATTGGGAGTGGGGGGGTCTCAAATTTGGGGAGGGGTCCCCAAAAATGGGGGGGGGGGGAGGGGGGGGCCCAAAAAATGTGGGGAGGGGCCCAAAAAAATTGGGGGGGTCCAAAATTGGGGAGGGATCCCAAAAAATTGGGGGAGGGGTCCCAAAAAATGGGGAGGGGGGGCCCAAAATTGGAGGGAGGGGCCCCAAAAAATTGGGGAGAGGGGGAAGGAAAATTTGGGTGGGGGGATCCCAAAATTGGGGGGCTCCTCGGTGGTTTTTGGGGGGATTTTTTGGGTTTTTGTTTCCTTTTAGGGGATCCCAAATTTTTTTGGGGGGGGGGGAATGTCCAGGTGGGAATTCCCGAAAGATTTTAGGGGGAAATCCCAGGAATTTTGGGAATTTTGGGGGTTCCCAAGTCCTTTTTTAGGGGTTCCCAGGTGGGTTTTTTGGGGGATTTTGCTGCATTTTGGGGATTTTTTTGGGATCTTTTCCCTTCTGGGAGGCCCCAATTTTTTTGGGGGTGTCCAGCTGGGAATTCCCAAAAATTTTAGGGGGATCCCAGGAATTTTGGGGGGTTCCCAGGAGGTTTTTTGGGGTGATTTTGATGCATTTTTGGGGTGTTTTTCTTTCTGGGACGCCCCAATTTTTTTGGGGGTGTCCAACCGGGAATTCCCCAAAATTCTGGGGGGGATCCCAGGAATTTTGGGAATTTTTGGGGGGTTCCCAGGTGGTTTTTTTGGGGGGGAATTTTGATGCATTTTGGGGATTTTTTTGGGGGATCTTTTCCCTCTGGGACGCCCCAATTTTTTATAGGGGGGGGTGTCCAAAAATTCCCCCAAAATTTTTGGGGTCTCCTGAACCCCTCCCCCCCCCTTCCCCCCAAAAAATTTGTCCCCAACCCTCGGCAGTCCTCGGGGGACCTGGAGAACGACGAGCACACGGCCACCGTCCTGCAGGGCCTGGTGGCCACGGCCCTGGGGCTGCGGCTGCCCCGCGGCCACGAGCCCCCGTTCCGCCGCCTCTCGGGTGAGGGACGCGCCCCGAACGGCCCCAAAGTGGCCCTAAATGGCCCCAAAGTGGCCCTCAATGGCCCCAAAGTGGCCCTAATTGGCCCCAAATTGGCCCTCAATGGCCCCAAAGTGGCCCTAATTGGCTCCAAATGGCGCAAATTGGCTCCAAACGGCCCCAAAGTGGCCCTAAATGGCCCCAAAGTGGTCCCAAATGGCCCCAAAGTGGCCCTCAGTGGCCCAAATTGGCCCCAAAGTGGCCCCAAATGGCCCCAAATGGCCCCAAAGTGGTCCCAAGTGGCCCCAAAGTGGCCCTAAATGGCCCCAAATGGCCCCAAAGTGGTCCCAAGTGGCCCCAAGTGGCCCTAAATGGCCCAAATTGGCCCCAAATGGCCCCGAAGTGGCCCCAAAGTGGCCCTAAATGGCCCCAAATGGCCCCAAAATAGCCCTAAATGGCCCAAATTGGCCCCAAATGGCCCCAAAGTGGCCCCAAAGTGGCCCTAAATGGCCCCAAATGGCCCCAAAATAGCCCTAAATGGCCCAAATTGGCTCCAAATGGCCCCAAAGTGGCCCTAAATGGCCCCAAAGTGGTCCCAAATGGCCCCAAAGTGGTCCCAAAGTGGCCCTAAATGGCCCCAAAGTGGTCCCAAGTGGCCCCAAAATAGCCCTAAATGGCCCAAATTGGCTCCAGATGGCCCCAAAGTGGCCCTAAATGGCCCCAAATTGGCCCCAAATGGCCCCGAAGTGGCCCCAAAGTGGCCCTAAATGGCCCCAAATGGCCCCGAAATAGCCCTCAATGGCCCAAATTGGCTCCAAATGGCCCCAAAATGGCCCTAAATGGCCCCAAAGTGGTCCCAAATGGCCCCAAAGTGGTCCCAAATGGCCCCAAAGTGGCCCTCAATGGCCCCAAACGGCCCCAAAGTGGTCCCAAATGGCCCCAAAGTGGCCCTCAGTGGCCCAAATTGGCCCCAAAGTGGCCCTAAATGGCCCCAAATGGCCCCAAAGTGGTCCCAAGTGGCCCCAAAATAGCCCTAAATGGCCCCAAATGGCCCCAAAGTGGCCCCAAATGGCCCCAAAGTGGCCCTAAATGGCCCCAAATTGGCCCCAAAGTGGTCCCAAATTTGCCCCAAATTGGCTCCAAATGGCCCCAAAGTGGCCCTAAATAGCCCCAAATGGCCCCAAACGGCCCCAAAGTGGCCCTCAATGGCCCAAATTGGCTCCAAATGGCCGCAAAGTGGCCCTAAATGGCTCCAAAGTGGCCCTAAATGGCCCCAAATGGTCCCATACGGCCCCAAAGTGGCCCCAAAATGGCCCCAAAGAGCCCCAAATGGCCCCGAAGTGGCCCCAAACAGCTCCAAAGTGGCCCCAAACGGCCCCAAAGTGGCCCCAAATGGCTCCAAAATAGCCCTAAATGGCCCAAATTGGCTCCAAAGGGCCCCAGAGTGGCCCTAAGTGGCCCCAAGGGTCCCTGAAGTGGCCCCAAAGTGGCCCTAAATGGCCCCAAAGGGTCCCCGAGGGTCCCCAGCGTCATCAGGTGGCACCAAAGGGGCACCAAAAGGGGTCCCCAGGGGGGGCTTGAGGGGTTCTGACCCCTCCCAGTGGCACCAAAATTGTTCTCAGGGTCCCCAAAGGGTCCCCAAGGGTGGCAGGTGGCCCTAAAGGGGCACCAAGTGGCCCAGGAAGTGTCCTCAGGGTTCTGGGGGTGGCCCTGGGGACATCAGGGGTGGCCCTGGGGACCCTGGAGGTGTCCTGGAGGTGGCCCTGGGGTGGCCCTGGGGACCCTGGAGGTGGCCCTAGGGACCCCGGGGTGGCTCTGGGGACCCTGGGGGTGTCCCCAAAGTGTCCCTGGGGCTCTGGGGGTGGCCCTGGGGACATCAGGGGTGGCCTTGGGGACCCTGGAGGTGGCCCTGGGGACCCCGGGGTGGCTCTGGGGACCCCGGGGGTGTCCTGGAGGTGTCCCTGGGGACCCTGGGGTGGCTCTGGGGGTGGCCCTGAGGACCCCTGGGGTGGCTCTGGGGACCCTGGGGGTGTCCTGGAGGTGGCCCTGGGGACCCTGGGGTGGCTCTGGGGACATCAGGGGTGGCCCTGAGGACCCCTGGGGTGGCTCTGGGGACCCTGGGAGTGTCCTGGAGGTGTCCCTGGGGTGTCTCTGGGGACCCCGGGGTGGCCCTGGGGACATCAGGGGTGGCCCTGGGGACCCTGGGGGTGTCCCCAAAGTGTCCCTGGGGCTCTGGGGGTGGCTCTGGGGACCCGGGGGTGGCTCTGGGGACATCAGGGGTGGCCCTGGGGACTCTGGGGTGGCTCTGGGGACCCGGGGGTGGCTCTGGGGACTCCGGGGTGGCCCTGGGGACTCCGGGGTGGCTCTGGGGACATCAGGGGTGGCCCTGGGGACTCCGGGGTGGCCCTGGGGACTCCGGGGTGGCCCCGTCCCCAGTGTCCCCGTTGTCCCCAGTGGTGTTCGGGGAGCATTCCCTCCTGGTCACCGTCTCGGGACAGAAACTCTTCGTGGTCAAGCGCCACCACCACATCCAGGAGCCGGTGGCCGTGTGACCCAAATGTCCCCAAATGTCCCCAGAGGAGCTGGCACCGCCCCCCCGTCCCCAAAAGTGTCCCCAAATCCGCCCCCCCCCCCGGGGACAATAAACGGCGTCCGAGTGTGGCTTTTGTGCTCTGTGACCTCCTTGGGGACACCCTGGGGACACCCAGACCCCCTTGGGGACATCCAGGTGACACCCAGGACACCCTGGGGACACCCAGGTGACATCCAGACCCCCTTGGGGACACCCAGGACAGCCCTGGGGACATCCAGGTGGCACCAGGTAACACCCAGACCTCCCTGGGGACATCCAGGACCCTCCTGGGGACATCCAGGTGAGACCAGGTGACATCCAGACCCCCTTGCCCAGGACACCTCTGGGGACATCCAGGTGACCCAGGACCCTCCTGGGGACATCCAGACCCCCTTGGGGACATCCAGGTGACACCAGGTGACACCCAGACCCTCTTGGGGACACCCAGACCCTCTTGGGGACATCCACGTGACACCCAGACTCGCTTGGGGACACCCAGGACCCTCCTGGGGACATCCAGGTGACACCCAGACCCCCTCGGGGACACCCAGACCCTCTTGGGGACATCCAGGTGACACCCTGGGGACACCCAGACCCCCTTGGGGACATCCAGGTGACACCCAGGACACCCTGGGGACACCCAGGTGACATCCAGACCCCCTTGGGGACACCCAGGACAGCCCTGGGGACATCCAGGTGGCACCAGGACCCTCCTGGGGACATCCAGACCCCCTTGGGGACACCCAGGACCCTCCTGGGGACACCCAGGTGACACCCAGGACCCTCCTGGTGACATCCAGGTGACACCAGGTGACACCCAGACCCTCCTGGGGACATCCAGACCCCCTTGGGGACATCCAGGTGACACCCTGGGGACACCCAGGTGACATCCAGACCCTCTTGGGGACACCCAGGACCCTCCTGGGGACACCCAGGACCCTCCTGGTGACATCCAGGTGACACCAGGTGACACCCAGGACCCTCCTGGGGACATCCAGACCCCCTTGGGGACACCCAGGACCCTCCTGGGGACACCCAGGTGACACCCTGGGGACACCCAGGTGACATCCAGACCCTCTTGGGGACACCCAGGACCCTCCTGGGGACATCCAGACCCCCTTGGGGACACCCAGGTGGCACCAGGTGACATCCAAGTCTCTTTATTGGCAATAAATAAAGGGGACGCAGGTGCCACCCCTGTCCCCAATGTCCCCAATGTCCCCAACCCGGGGGTGGCACCGCAGGCCCCTCCCCCCCTCCCCCCGCCTTTGGCTCGGGGACACTTCCCGATGTCCCCAAATGTCCCCAAATGTCCCCAAAATCCCGACCCCCACGGCGGGCACGGCTCCAGGCCGCGTCCCCAAAGTGTCCCCAAGGTCCCCTCTGTGGCACGTGGGAGTGGCAGGACCCCCCCCCCCCCCCAATTGTCACCTGGCTTTGGGGACACCGGGGTGGCCCTGGGGACACCGGGGTGGCTTTGGGGACACCGGGGTGGCCCTGTCCCAGTGTCCCCAGTGTCCCCAAGGCTCTGGGGGTGGCTTTGGGGACACTGGGATGGCCCTGTCCCAGTGTCCCCAGTGTCCCCAAGGCTCTGGGGGTGGCTCTGGGGACACCGGGGTGGCTTTGGGGACACTGGGGTGGCCCTGTCCCAGTGTCCCCAGTGTCCCCAAAGCTCTGGGGGTGGCTCTGGGGACACCGGGGTGGCCCTGTGCCACCATCCCCAGTGTCCCCAGTGTCCCCAAAGCTCTGGAGGTGGCTCTGGGGACACAAGGGTGGCCCTGTCCCAGTGTCCCCAGTGTCCCCAGTGTCCCCAAGGCTCTGGGGGTGGCTTTGGGGACACCGGGGTGGCCCTGTCCCAGTGTCCCCAGTGTCCCCAGTGTCCCCAAGGCTCTGGGGGTGGCTTTGGGGACACTGGGATGGCCCTGTCCCAGTGTCCCCAGTGTCCCCAAAGCTCTGGGGGTGGCCCTGGGGACACCGGGGTGGCCCTGTGCCACCATCCCCAGTGTCCCCAGTGTCCCCAAGGCTCTGGGGGTGGCTCTGGGGACACCAGGGTGGCCCTGTCCCAGTGTCCCCAGTGTCCCCAGTGTCCCCAAGGCTCTGGGGGTGGCTCTGGGGACACCAGGGTGGCCCTGTCCCAGTGTCCCCAGTGTCCCCAAGGCTCTGGGGGTGGCCCTGTCCCCACGATGTCCCCACGATGTCCCCGAGTTGTCCCGGCGCCGTCCCCGCTGTCCCGGTGCCGTCCCGGTGCCATCCCGGTGCCGTCCCGGTGCCGTCCCAGTGCCGTCCCCGCGGTGTCACTTGACCGGTGGCACCACCAGCACCTTGCACTCCCTCTTGGCGATCTTGTCCAGCGCCAGCACGGCTTTGTCACCCGGCGGCAGGTACAGGGGCCGGCCCACCGGGGAGCCCACGGGCGGCGTGATGGCCCGGCGCTCCATGACACTGCCCGACCTGGGGACAGTGACACCCAGTGTCACCCAGTGTCACCCAGTGCCACCCAGTGTCACCCAGTGTCACCCACAGTGTCACCTGTGTCACCCAGTGTCACCCCCAGTGTCCCTGTGTCACCCCAGGGTGATGGCCCGGCGCTCCATGACACTGCCCGACCTGGGGACAGTGACACCCAGTGTCACCCAGTGTCACCCAGTGCCACCCAGTGTCACCCAGTGTCACCCACAGTGTCACCTGTGTCACCCAGTGTCACCCCCAGTGTCCCTGTGTCACCCCAGGGTGATGGCCCGGCGCTCCATGACACTGCCCGACCTGGGGACAGTGACACCCAGTGTCACCCAGTGCCACCCAGTGTCACCCAGTGTCACCTGTGTCACCCCCAGTGTCCCTGTGTCACCCCAGGGTGATGGCCCGGCGCTCCATGACACTGCCCGACCTGGGGACAGCACCCAGTGTCACCCACAGTGTCACCCAGTGTCACCCACAGTGTCCCTGTGTCACCCAGTGTCACCCAGTGTCACCCACAGTGTCCCTGTGTCACCCCAGGGTGATGGCCCGGCGCTCCATGACGCTGCCCGACCTGGGGACAGTGACACCCAGTGTCACCCAGTGCCACCCAGTGTCACCTCAGTGTCACCCCAGGGTGATGGCCCGGCGCTCCATGACGCTGCCCGACCTGGGGACAGCACCCAGTGTCACCCAGTGCCACCCAGTGTCACCTCAGTGTCACCCAGTGTCACCCACAGTGTCCCTGTGTCACCCCCAGTGTCCCTGTGTCACCCCAGGGTGATGGCCCGGCGCTCCATGACACTGCCCGACCTGGGGACAGCACCCAGTGTCACCCAGTGCCACCCAGTGTCACCCAGTGTCATCTCAGTGTCACCTCAGTGACACCCAGTGTCACCCAGTGCCACCCAGTGTCACCTCAGTGTCACCTAGTGCCACCCACAGTGTCCCTGTGTCACCCCAGGGTGATGGCCCGGCGCTCCATGACACTGCCCGACCTGGGGACAGCGACACCCAGTGTCACCCAGTGCCACCCAGTGTCACCCAGTGTCACCTCAATGTCACCCCAGTGTCACCTGTGTCACCTCAATGTCACCCCAGTGTCACCCCCAGTGTCACCCAGTGTCACCCCAGGGTGATGGCCCGGCGCTCCATGACACTGCCCGACCTGGGGACAGTGCCACCCAGTGTCACCCAGTGCCACCCAGTGTCACCCAGTGTCACCTGTGTCACCTCAATGTCACCCCAGTGTCACCTGTGTCACCCACAGTGTCCCTGTGTCACCCCAGGGTGATGGCCCGGCGCTCCATGACGCTGCCCGACCTGGGGACAGCGACACCCAGTGTCACCCACAGTGTCACCCAGTGTCACCTCAGTGTCACCCAGTGTCACCCAGTGTCACCTCAGTGTCACCCAGTGCCACCCACAGTGTCACCCAGTGTCACCTCAGTGTCACCCAGTGTCACCCAGTGTCACCTCAGTGTCACCCACAGTGTCACCCACAGTGTCACCCAGTGTCACCTCAGTGTCACCCAGTGTCACCCAGTGTCACCTCAGTGTCACCCACAGTGTCACCCACAGTGTCCCTGTGTCACCCCAGGGTGATGGCCCGGCGCTCCATGACGCTGCCCGACCTGGGGACAGCGACACCCAGTGTCACCTGTGTCACCCACAGTGTCACCCACAGTGTCACCGGTGTCCCCCCCAGTGTCCCTGTGTCACCCATGGTGTCACCCACGGTGTCCCAGTGTCACCCCCAGTGTCACCTGTGCCACCCCAGTGTCACCCCCGGTGTCCCAGTGTCACCCATAGTGTCACCTCAGTGTCACCCACGGTGTCCCCCCCGGTGTCCCGGTGTCACCCCAGTGTCCCCCACCATGTCCCAGTGTCCCCCACGGTGTCCCAGTGTCACCCATGATGTCCCCCCCGGTGTCCCGGTGTCACCTCAGTGTCACCCACGGTGTCCCCCCCAGTGTCCCGGTGTCACCCCAGTGTCCCCCACCATGTCCCAGTGTCCCCCCCGGTGTCCCGGTGTCACCCGAGGCAGTGCTGGCACCTCCCAGTGTCACCCCTGGTGTCCCCAGTGTCCCTTTGTCACATCCCAGTGCTCCCAGTGCTCTCCCAGTCCCTCCCAGTACCCCCAAAACCCCGTCCCAGTAACTCCCAGTATCCCCCAGTGCCCTCCCAGTATCCCCAACACCTTCCCAGTCCTTCCCAGTCCCTCCCAGTACCCCCAAACCCCCCTCCCAGTCCCTCCCAGTATCCCCCAGTGCCCTCCCAGTACCTTCAACACCTTCCCAGTCCTTCCCAGTCCCTCCCAGTACCCCCGAATCCCCTCCCAGTCCCTCCCAGCACCCCCAAATCCCCTCCCAGTCCCTCCCAGTTGCTCCCAGTCCCTCCCAGTACCCCCAAAACTCCGTCCCAGCAACTCCCAGTATCCCCCACTGTCCTCCCAGTACCCCCAACACCTTCCTAGTCCCTCCCAGTCCCCCCCAAATCCCCTCCCAGTCCCTCCCAGTCCCTCCCAGTACCCCCAAATCCCCTCCCAGTCTCTCCCAGTCCCTCCCAGTCCCTCCCAGTTCCCCCAAATCCCCTCCCAGTCCCTCCCAGTACCCCCAAATCCCCTCCCAGTCCCTCCCAGTTCCCCCAAAACCCCCTCCCAGTCCCTCCCAGTTCCCCCAAATCCCCCTCCCAGTGCCTCCCAGTGCCCCCAAATCCCCTCCCAGTCCCTCCCAGTCCCTCCCAGTTCCCCCCAATCCCCTCCCAGTCCCTCCCAGTCCCTCCCAGTTCCCCCAAATCCCCTCCCAGTCCCTCCCAGTCCCTCCCAGTTGCTCCCAGTACCTCATGAGGTGGCTGCGGGTCGGCTGCTGGTGGGAGAAGGACTGGGAGCGCCCCAGTCCGGCCACCAGTTCGCGCACGGCCGGGGAACTGGGACTGCTCTTGCGGGATACTGGGCGGGCCTCGGGGGGGGCACTGGTGACACTGGCCGTGAACTGGAGCTTCAGCTTCATGTGCTGGGACAACTGGGAGGGGACAGGATTGGTACTGGGAGCACTGGGAGGCGCTGGGAGGGAGTGGGAGGGGGTTGAGGAGGGGCTGGGAGCAACTGGGAGCAACTGGAAGCAACTGGGAGGGGAGTTTGGGGGCACTGGGAGGGACTGGGAGCAACTGGGAGGGGAGTTTGGGGGGTATTTGGGGTACTGGGAGCACTGGGAGGGACCGGGAGGGGATTGGGAGCAACTGGGAGCAACTGGGAGCAACTGGGAGCAACTGGGATGGGGTTTTGGGGGTATTTGGGGCACTGGGAGGGACTGGGAGGAACTGGGAGCAACTGGGATGGGGTTTTGGAGGGTATTTGGGGTACTGGGAACACTGGGAGGGACTGGGATGTACTGGGAGGGACTGGGAAGGCATTTTGCAGCACTGGGAGTTACTGGGATGGGGGTTTGGGGGCACTGGGAGGGACTGGGATGTACTGGGAGGGACTGGGAAGGGGTTTTGCAGCACTGGGAGGGACTGGGGTGGAGTTCAGGATACTGGGAGAGCACTGGGATGAACTGGGAGAGCACCGAGAGTTACTGGGAGGAACGGGGGCATACTGGGAGGGACTGGGAAGGTGACTGGGGATGGACTGGGATGGGCATACTGGGGATACTGGGCATACTGGGAATGGGATAACGCTAGGAACGGTGGCACTGAGGACATCGAGGGTCACACTGGGGTGGCACTGGGATGGCACTGGTGGCACTGGGGTGGCACTGACCTCGAAGAGCCCGGCGCGCAGCGCCTGGAATGGGCATACTGGGCATACTGGGAATGGGATAACGCTGGGAACGGTGGCACTGGGGACACCGGGGATGGCACTGGGGTGGCACTGGGATGGTACTGGGATGGCACTGGTGGCACTGACCTCGAAGAGCCCGGCCCGCAGCGCCTGGAATGGGCATACTGGGCATACTGGGAATGGGATAACGCTGGGAACGGTGGCACTGGGGACACCGGGGATGGCACTGGGATGGCACTGGTGGCACTGGGGTGGTACTGGGATGGCACTGGTGGCACTGGGATGGCACTGGGATGGCACTGGTGGCACTGACCTCGAAGAGCCCGGCCCGCAGCGCCTGGAATGGGCATACTGGGCATACTGGGAACGGGATAACGCTGGGAACGGTGGCACTGGGGACACCGGGGATGGCACTGGGGTGGTACTGGTCACACTGGGGTGGTACTGGGATGGCACTGGTGGCACTGACCTCGAAGAGCCCGGCCCGCAGCGCCTGGAATGCCACGCGGAAGGTGCGGGCGCTGCCCTTGCGGGAGTAGCCCAGGTTGGTCAGCGGCGTGTGGCAAACGACCGAGTCCAGCGAGCCCCGAGCCTTCCCTGCCAGGGGGCACAGCGGGCATTGGGGGGGCTCGGGGAGGTTTGGGGGGGGTTGGGGGTTTTTTGGGGATTTTTCGGGGATTTTTGGGATTTTTTGGGGTTTTTTTGGGGATTTTTTTTTTCTTTTTTGATTTTTGGGGGGGATTTTTTTTGGATTTTTTTTGTCCCCAGCACCCCCCAGTATCCCCAGTACCCCCCAGTATCCCCAGTGTCCCCAGCACCCCCAGTACCCCCCACTACCCCCAGCACTCCCAGTACCCCCAGTATCCCCAGTGTCCCCAGTACCCCCCAGCGCCCCCAGTGCCCCCCAGCACCCACCAATACCCCCCAGTATCCCCAGTACCCCCAGTACCCCCAGCACCCCCAGCGTCCCCAGTGCCCCCAGCATCCCCCAGCACCCCCCAGCACCCACCAGTACCCCCCAGCACCCCCAGTACTCCCAGTACCCCCCAGCATCCCCAGTACCCCCAGCATCCCCAGTACCCCCAGCACCCCCCAGTGCCCCCAGCATCCCCCAGTATCCCCAGCACCCCCAGCACCCCCCAGCATCCCCAGTATCCCCAGCACCCCCAGACTGTCCCCAGTACCCCCCAGCATCCCCAGTATCCCCAGTGTCCCCAGCACCACAAGACTGTCCCCAGCATCCCCAGTATCCCCAGCACCCCCAGCGCCCCCAGTACCCCCCAGTATCCCCAGTGTCCCCAGTACCCCCAGCACCCCCAGCACCCCCAGACTGTCCCCAGTACCCCCAATACCCCCAATACCCCCAGCACCCCCAGCACCCCCAGTACCCCCAATACCCCCAGCACCCCCAGCACCCCCAGTACCCCCAGACTGTCACCAGTACCCCCCAGCATCCCCAGTATCCCCAGCACCCCCAGACTGTCCCCAGTACCCCCAATACCCCCAGCACCCCCAGCACCCCCAGCATTCCCAGTACCCCCAGACTGTCCCCACTACCCCCAGTATCCCCAGTACCCCCAGCACCTCCAGCACCCCCAGACTGTCCCCAGCACCCCCAGCACCTCCAGCACCCCCAGACTGTCACCAGTACCCCCAATACCCCCAGTACCCCCAGTACCCCCAATACCCCCAGCACCCCCAGCACCCCCAGTACCCCCAGACTGTCACCAGTATCCCCAGTATCCCCAGTACCCCCAGTACCCCCAGCACCCCCAGACTGTCCCCAGTACCCCCAGACTGTCCCCAGTACCCCCAATACCCCCAGCACCCCCAGCACCCCCAGACTGTCCCCAGTACCCTCCAGCATCCCCAGTACCCCCAGCACCCCCAGCACCCCCAGACTGTCCCCAGTACCCTCCAGCATCCCCAGTACCCCCAGCACCCCCAGACTGTCCCCAGTATCCCCAGTACCCCCAATACCCCCAGTACCCCCAATACCCCCAATACCCCCAGAACCCCCAGCACCCCCAGCACCCCCAGACTGTCCCCAGTACCCCCAATACCCCC
Organism: Aphelocoma coerulescens; assembly: GCF_041296385.1. Taxonomy (NCBI): domain Eukaryota; kingdom Metazoa; phylum Chordata; class Aves; order Passeriformes; family Corvidae; genus Aphelocoma; species Aphelocoma coerulescens. Next base: position 92,273 of record NW_027183551.1, read on the forward strand.
AGCACCCCCAGCACCCCCAGCATTCCCAGTACCCCCAGACTGTCCCCAGTGCCCCCCAGTATCCCCAGTACCCCCAGCACCTCCAGCACCCCCAGACTGTCCCCAGCACCCCCAGCACCTCCAGCACCCCCAGACTGTCCCCAGTACCCCCAATACCCCCAGTACCCCCAGTACCCCCAATACCCCCAGCACCCCCAGCACCCCCAGTACCCCCAGACTGTCACCAGTACCCCCCAGCATCCCCAGTATCCCCAGCACCCCCAGACTGTCCCCAGACTGTCCCCAGTATCCCCAGTACCCCCAATACCCCCAGCACCCCCAGACTGTCCCCAGTACCCCCAATACCCCCAGCACCCCCAGCACCCCCAGACTGTCCCCAGTACCCCCAATACCCCCAGCACCCCCAGCACCCCCAGCATTCCCAGCACCCCCAGACTGTCCCCAGTGCCCCCCAGTGCCCCCCAGTGCCCCCAGTGCCGCACCGGCGGTGGCCTCGGGCGTCCAGACGAGCCGCACGGCCAGGAAGTCCTGGAGCTCGTTGAGCAGCGTGTAGGTGACGTCGAAGCGCTGCAGGGCCACCACGGGCGACTCGCAGGTGGCCGTCATCACGAAGCGCGGCCGCTCCAGCCGGATGCTCGGCAGCCTGCGGGCACGGCGGGGTGGCATCGTGGGCACGGCGGGGGGACATCGTGGGGGTGGCATCGTGGGGACAGTGGGGACAGCGGGGATGGCGGGGTGGCATCACGGGGATGGTGGGGTGGCATCGTGGGGGTGGCAGGGACAGTGGGGACAGCGGGGTGGCATCGTGGGGATGGCAGAGGGACATCGTGGGCACGGCGGGGGGACATCGTGGGGACGGCGGGGGGACATCGTGGGGACAATAGCATCGTGGGCACGGCGGGGGGACATCGTGGGGGTGGCAGGGTGGCATTGTGGGGGTGGCAGGGACAGCGGGGTGGCATCGTGGGGATGGCAGGGTGGCATTGTGGGGGTGGCAGGGTGGCATTGTGGGGGTGGCAGGGTGGCATTGTGGGCATGGTGGGGTGGCATCACGGGGACGGCGGGGGGACATTGTGGGGACGGCGGGGTGGCATCGTGGGCACGGCAGGGTGGCATTGTGGGGGTGGCAGGGTGGCATCGTGGGGGTGGCATCGTGGGGACAGTGGGGACGGCGGGGTGGCATCGTGGGGGTGGCAGGGACAGCGGGGACAGCGGGGACAGTGGGGACAGTGGGGTGGCATCGTGGGCACGGCGGGGGGACATCGTGGGGACGGCGGGGTGGCATCGTGGAGGTGGCATCGTGGGGACAGTGGGGACAGCGGGGACAGTGGGGACAGCAGGGTGGCATTGTGGGGGTGGCACGGGGACATTGTGGGGACAGTGGGGATGGAGGAGTGGCATCATGGGGACAGCAGGGACAGCGGGGACAGCGGGGTGGCATTGTGGGAACAGTAGGGATGGCAGGGTGGCATCGTGGGGGTGGCATCGTGGGGACAGTGGGGACAGGGGGGTGGCATTGTGACGACAGCAGGGACAGCGGGGTGGCATCGTGGGGACAGCAGGGACAGCGGGGTGGCATCGTGGGGACAACCCCGGGGCCACCCCGAGGAGCCCCCCCAAGGGTCTGGGGACGCGGTGGCACAGGGACAGGAGGTGGTGGCACAGCCAGGAGCGGCCCTGGATGGTCAAGAGGCTTTTGGGGTCTTGGGGACATCGTGGGGACATCGTGGGGACGTTGAGGTGGCATCGTGGGGACGTTGAGGTGGCATCGTGGGGACACTGAGGTGGCATCGTGGGGACGTTGAGGTGGCATCGTGGGGACACCTCTGTAGGACCCCAGAGGCTCCGGGGACGTGGTGACACCGGGCCAGGGAGGGCACAAGGAGGTGGTGGCACCACAGGCGGCTCTGGGAGCGCTGGGGACAGCGCGGTGACATCAGGTGACACCAAGGTGACATTGGGTGGCATTGGGTGACACCGAGGTGACATCGGGTGACACCAAGGTGACATCAGGTGACACCGAGGTGACACTGAGGTGACATTGGGTGAGATTGGGTGACACCGAGGTGACATTGGGTGACATCAGGTGACATTGGGTGACACCGAGGTGACACCGAGGTGACATCGGGTGACACCGAGGTGACATTGGGTGGCATTGGGTGACATTGGGTGACACCAAGGTGACATCAGGAGACACCGAGGTGACATTGAGGTGACATTGAGGTGACATTGGGGGACATCGGGTGACATCGGGTGACACTGGGTGGCATTGGGTGACATCGGGTGACATCGGGTGGCATTGGGTGGCATTGGGTGACACCGAGGTGACACTGAGGTGACACCGAGGTGACATCAGGTGACACCGAGGTGACATTGAGGTGACATTGAGGTGACATCGGGTGACATCGGGTGACATCGGGTGACATTGGGTGGCATTGGGTGACATCGGGTGACACCAAGGTGACATCAGGTGACACTGAGGTGACATTGGGTGACATTGGGTGACACCGAGGTGACATCAGGTGACACCGAGGTGACATTGGGTGGCATTGGGTGACATCGGGTGACATTGGGTGACACCGAGGTGACACCGAGGTGACATTGGGTGGCATTGGGTGACATCGGGTGACACCGAGGTGACATCGGGTGACACCAAGGTGACATCAGGTGACATCAGGTGACATCGGGTGGCATCGGGTGACATCGGGTGACGCTCACCGGTAGTGGGTGACGATGCTGTTGGTGAACGGCAGCTTCGGCGTCGACCACCGGACCACGGCCACCAGCGGCACCTCCAGGCCCTGCTTGGGGACGCCGCTGTCACCTCGCTGTCACCTGGGGTGGCCTCCGCGTCCCCAAAGCCACCGAGGCCACCAGGGACCGCGGGGACAACGGGGGATTGTCACCAAACCTGGGCACATCCCCACCAAAAGGGGGCTTGGTGGCATCTCGGGGGGCTTTGGGCGGGGCTGGTGGCCCTCCATGGTTGTCCCCAAGCGTCCCCAAACCCCGCGGGGATCGTCCCCAACCCCGACTTGGGAACGGCTCTGGTGCCACCACGGTGGGACGAGTCCCCCTCGGCCGAGCCTGGTGGCCCTCAATTGTTGTCCCCAAGTGTCCCCAACCCCCCAGGGACCCCCCCGAGAGCTGTCCCCGACCCCGAGGACATCCCACGTGGGGACGCTTCTGGTGCCACCAAGGTGAGACGAAGCCCCTTGGTTGTCCCTGATGGCTTTTGATGGTTGTCCCCAGGTGTCCCCAGGTGTCCCCAGGTGTCCCCAGGTGTCCCCAGGTGTCCCCTGACCTCCTTGGTGTCCCTCGGTGGCCGCTCGGGCGCCTGCAGCTGGAACAGGAAGTTCTGCTCCTCCAGGGCGCTCAGGGGACACGGCCACGCCGAGGCCACGCCGGGCACGCGGCAGAAGGCGCCGACCGGCACCTCCCCGGAGTGGTGGCTGGGAGGGGACAGGGGGGACGATGAGGGGACAGTGGGGGTGACCAGGGGACAGTGGGGACAGCCAGAGGACATTGGGGGTGACCAGGGGACAGTGGGGGTGACCAGGGGACAGTGGGGACAGCCAGGGGACAGTGGGGGTGACCAAGGGACATTGGGGGTAACCAGGGGACAGTGGGGGTGACCAAGGGACATTGGGGACAGCCAGGGGACATTGGGGGTGACCAGGGGACAGTGGGGGCAGCCAGGGGACATTGGGGGTGACCAAGGGACATTGGGGGTGACCAGGGGACATTGGGGGTAACCAGGGGACAGTGGGGGTGACCAGGGGACAGTGGGGGTAACCAGGGGACAGTGGGGACAGCCAGGGGACAGTGGGGGTGACCAAGGGACATTGGGGGTGACCAGGGGACATTGGGGACAGCCAGGGGACAGTGGGGGTGACCAGGGGACAGTGGGGACAGACACGGGACAGTGGGGACAGCCAGGAGACAGTGGGGGTGACCAAGGGACAATGGGGACAGCCAGGGGACAGTGGGGGTGACCAGGGGACAGTGGGGACAGCCAGGGGACAGTGGGCGTGACCAGGGGACATTGGGGACAGGCAGGGGACAGGTCCCATCTCCGAGGTCCCCACGTTGTCCCCACGTTGTCCCCAAAGTTCCGTCCCACTCCTGAGGTCCCCAAGGTCCCCAAGGTCCCCTCAGTGTCCCCAAGGTCCTCAGGCCATCCCCAAGGTGTCCTCATTGTCCCCAAGGTCCCCACAGTGTCCCCAAGCTCTCATCGTCCCCAAAGTCCTCATGGTATCCCAAAGGTCTCCTCATTGTCCCCAAGGTCCCCACGTTGTCCCCAAAGTTCCATCCCATTCCTGAGGTCCCCGAGGTCCCCAAGGTCTCCTCACTGTCCCCGAGGTCTCCTCATTGTCCCCAAAGGTCCCCACATTGTCCCCAAGTCCCCACAGTGTCCCCAAGGTCCCAGCGTTGTCCCCAAGGTTCTCAGGCCATCCCCAAAGTCCCCTCACTGTCCCCAAGGTCTCCTCATTGTCCCCAAGGTCCCCCTGTTGTCCCCAAAGTTCCGTCCCGTTCCTGAGGTCCCCAAGGTCCCCATGGTACCCCAAAGGTCCCCACCTTGTCCCCAAAGTCCCAGCATTGTCCCCAAGGTCCTGAGGCCATCCCCAAGGTCCCCATGGTGTCCCCAAGGTCCCCACATTGTCCCCAAGTCCCCACATTGTCCCCAAGTCCCCACAGTGTCCCCAAGATCTCAGCATTGTCCCCAAGGTCCTCAGGCCATCCCCAAAGTCCCCACATTGTCCCCAAGTCCCCTCACCGTCCCCAAGGTCTCCTCATTGTCCCCAAAGGTCCCCACCTTGTCCCCAAGGTCCCAGGGTTGTCCCCAAGGTCCTGAGGCCATCCCCACGGTCCCCATGGTGTCCCCAAAGTCCCCATGGTGTCCCCAAAGGCCGTGACCGTCCCCAATAACCAGTGGGTGACCATCCCGGCGCTGTCCCCGAGTTGTCCCTGCAGTGTCCCCGTGCTGCCGCCGTGGTGTCCCCACAGTGTCCCTGAGCTGTCCCCGCAGTGTCCCTGTCCCCACCCTGTCCCCATTGTGTCCCCACAGTGTCCCTGAGCTGTCCCTGAGCTGTCCCCGCACTGTCCCCGTGCTGTCCCTGCAGTGTCCCTGTCCCCACCCTGTCCCTGCACTGTCCCCATGGTGTCCCTGAGCTGTCCCCGCAGTGTTCCTGTCCCCAACCTGTCCCCATGGTGTCCCTGTCCCTGCGTTGTCCCTGCCCTGTCCCCAAGCTGTCCCCGTCCCTGTGCTGTCCCCACAGTGTCCTCACCGTGTCCCCGAGCTGTCCCTGTCCCTGTCCCCGTCCCCGAGCTGTCCCTGTCCCCACCGTGTCCCCATCCCCGCGCTGTCCCTGTCCTTGTGCTGTCCCTGTCCCCGCACTGTCCCCACACTGTCCCCATCCCCACACTGTCCCCGTCCCTGAGCTGTCCCCATCCCTGCACTATCCCCGTGCTGTCCCCGTCCCCACGCTGTCCCCGCACTGTCCCCGTCCCTGCACTGTCCCCGCGCTGTCCCTGTCCCTGAGCTGTCCCCGTCCCCACACTGTCCCCGTGCTGTCCCCATCCCCGTGCTGTCCCCGCGCTGTCCCCGTCCCTGTGCTGTCCCCGTCCCCACGCTGTCCCTGCGCTGTCCCCGTCCCTGAGCTGTCCCCGCGCTGTCCCCGCACCGTCCCCACACTGTCCCCGTGCTGTCCCCATCCCCGCGCTGTCCCCGCACTGTCCCCGTGCTGTCCCTGTCCCTGAGCTGTCCCCACACTGTCCCCATCCCCGTGCTGTCCCTGTCCCGGCACTATTCCCACACTGTCCCCATCCCCGCACTGTCCCCGCACTGTCCCTGAGCTGTCCCCATCCCCGTGCTGTCCCCGTGCTGTCCCCATCCCCGTGCTGTCCGCATCCCCGCACTGTCCCTGCGCTGTCCCCATCCCCGCGCTGTCCCCGTCCCCGCGCTGTCCCCACGCTGTCCCCATCCCTGCGCTGTCCCCGTGCTGTCCCCATCCCCGCGCTGTCCCCGTCCCTGTGCTGTCCCCACGCTGTCCCCATCCCCGCGCTGTCCCCGTCCCTGTGCTGTCCCCACGCTGTCCCCATCCCCGCGCTGTCCCCATCCCCGTGCTGTCCCCGTGCTGTCCCCATCCCCGTGCTGTCCCCATCCCCGCACTGTCCCTGCGCTGTCCCTGTCCCTGAGCTGTCCCCGCACCGTCCCCACACTGTCCCCATCCCCGTGCTGTCCCTGTCCCTGCACTATCCCCACGCTGTCCCCGTCCCCACGCTGTCCCCATCCCCGCGCTGTCCCCGTCCCCACGCTGTCCCCATCCCCGCGCTGTCCCCGTCCCCGCGCTGTCCCTGTCCCTGCACTATCCCCGAGCTGTCCCCATCCCCGTGCTGTCCCCATCCCCGGTGTCTCACCAGACGTCGTCCACGAGCAGCACGGAGCCGTCGGGCATCACGGGCAGGTAGCTGGCGTTGAAATTGGGCAGGATCTGCACGTCCCACACGGAGAGCTCCTCCTGCGAGCTGCCGTTGAGCACTGGGGACACCACAGGGGACATTGGGGACACCACAGGGGACATCGGGGACACTGGGGACACCACAGGGGACATTGGGGACATCACAGGGGACATTGGGGACACTGGGGACACCACAGGGGACATTGGGGACATCACAGGGGACATTGGGGACACTGGGGACACCACAGGGGACATTGGGGACACCACAGGGGACATTGGGGACACCATCAGGGACATTGGGGACATTGGGGACATCACAGGGGACATTGGGGACACCACAGGGGACACTGGGGACACCATCAGGGACATTGGGGACACCATCAGGGACATTGGGGACATCAGAGAGGACATTGGGGACACCATCAAGGACATTGGGGGTGTTTGGGGACATTGGGGACACCACAGGGGACATCGGGGACATGGGGCAGGATCGGCACGTCCCACACGGAGAGCTCCTCCTGCGAGCTGCCGTTGAGCACTGGGGACACCACAGGGGACATTGGGGACATCACAGGGGACATTGGGGACACCATCAGGGACATTGGGGACACTGGGGACACCACAGGGGACATTGGGGATGCTGGGGACATCAGGGACATTGGGGGTGTTTGGAGACGTTGAAGACATTGGGGACACCATCAGGGGACGTTGGGGACACCATCAGGGACATTGGGGGTGTTTGGGGACGTTGAAGACATTGGGGACACCATCAGGGGACGTTGGGGACACCATCAGGGACATTGGGGGTGTTTGGGGACGTTGGGGACACTGGGGACACCAGGAAGGTGTTGGGGACATTTGGGGACATCAGGGAGGTGTTTGGGGTGTTGGGGACGCTGGGGACATCACAGGGGACATTGGGGACATCCAGGGCGTTGGGGACATCAGGGAGGTGTTGGGGACATTTGGGTTGAAAAAGGGCATTTGGGGACATTTGGGGACATTGGGGGCTTTAGGCACATTTGGGGACATTGGGGACATTTGGGGACATCAGGGAGGTGTTGGGGACATTGGAGGAATTTGGGGATGTTTGGGGACGCCGGTGACATTTGGGGACATCAGGGAATATTTGGGGACATTGGGGGGGGGGCGGTGACCCTTTGTCCTCTTTGTCCTCCCCTCCCTCTGTCCCTCCCTTTGTCCCCAAATCCTCCCCCACCCCCTCTTTGTCCCCAACCCCCCCAATGTCCCCAACCCCCCCTGATGTCCCCAACCCCCCCTTGATGTCCCCAACCCCCCCCAATGTCCCCAACCCCCCCTGATGTCCCCAACCCCCCCTGATGTCCCCAACCCCCCTGATGTCCCCAACCCCCCCTGGATGTCCCCAACCCCCCCTGATGTCCCCAACCCCCCCTGATGTCCCCAACCCCCCTGATGTCCCCAAACCCCCCTGATGTCCCCAACCCCCCCAATGTCCCCAACCCCCCCATTGATGTCCCCAACCCCTCTTTGTCCCCAACCCCCCCAATGTCCCCAAACCCCCCCTGATGTCCCCAACCCCCCCTGATGTCCCCAACCCCCCGATGTCCCCAGACCCCCCCGATGTCCCCAACCCCCCCTGATGTCCCCAACCCCCCCTTGATGTCCCCAACCCCCCCAATGTCCCCAACCCCCCCCGATGTCCCCAAACCCCCTTGATGTCCCCAACCCCCCTTGATGTCCCCAACCCCCCCAATGTCCCCAAACCCCCCCAGATGTCCCCAGAGTGGCACCTTTGAGCACGGTCAGGTACTTGCCGGACACGGTCACCTGGCGGCACCGGACACGGGGGGGTGGCAGCACCGTCAGCAGCGTGGACACTGCGGGGACAGCCAGGGGACACTTGGGGACACTTGGGGACACTTGGGGACACTGCAGGGACAGCCAGGGGACACTTGGGGACAGCCAGGGACACTTGGGGACACTTGGGGACACTTGGGGACAGCCAGGGGACAGCCAGGGGACACTTGGGGACAGCCAGGGACACTTGGGGACACTCGGGGACAGCCAGGGGACACTTGGGGACAGCCAGGGGACACTTGGGGACAGCCAGGGACAGCCAGGGGACAGCCAGGGGACACTTGGGGACACTCAGGGACACTGCGGGGACGGCCAGCGGACACTTGGGGACAGCCAGGGGACACTCAGGGACAGCCAGGGACAGTCAGGGGACACTCGGGGACAGTCAGGGGACACTCAGGGGACACCTGGGGGACAGCCAGGGGACACTTGGGGACACTTGGGGACAGCCAGGGGACACTCAGGGACAGCCAGGGACACTTGGGGACACTCAGGGGACACTTGGGGGACACCAAGGGGGCACTCGGGGGACACTCAGGGGACACTCGGGGACAGCCAGGGGACACCCAGGGGACACTCAGGGGACACTCAGGGACACTCAGGGGTGGCACCAGGGGGGAGGTGACACTCAGGGACACTCAGGGACACTCGGGGGACACTCAGGGACACTCGGGGGGTGGCACCAGGGGGGAGGTGACACTCAGGGACACTCAGGGGACACTCAGGGGCACTCAGGGACACTCGGGGGACACTCAGGGGTGGCACCAGGGGGGAGGTGACACTCAGGGACACTCAGGGGACACTCGGGGGTGGCACCACGGGGGAGGTGACACTCAGGGACACTCGGGTGGCACCGAGGTGACGCGCAGATGTCCCCACCCTGTGCCTTGAAGGCGCCATGGGGACACTCAGGGACACTCAGGGGACACTCAGGGACACTCGGGGGACACTCAGGGGTGGCACCAGGGGGGAGGTGACACTCAGGGACACTCAGGGGACACTCAGGGGTGGCACCAGGGGGAGGTGACACTCAGGGACACTCAGGGGACACTCAGGGGTGGCACCAGGGGGAGGTGACACTCGGGTGGCACCGAGGTGATGCGCAGATGTCCCCACCCTGTGCCTTGAAGGCGCCATGGGGACACTCAGGGGACACTCAGGGGACACTCAGGGACACTCGGGGGACACTCAGGGGTGGCACCAGGGGGAGGTGACACTCGGGTGGCACCGAGGCGACGCGCAGATGTCCCCACCCTGTGCCTTGAAGGCGCCATGGGGACACTCAGGGACACTCGGGGGTGGCACCAGGGGGGAGGTGACACTCAGGGACACTCAGGGGACACTCAGGGACACTCAGGGACACTCGGGGGACACTCAGGGGTGGCACCAGGGGGAGGTGACACTCGGGTGACACCGAGGTGACGCGCAGATGTCCCCACCCTGTGCCTTGAAGGCGCCATGGGGACACTCAGGGGACACTCAGGGGGTGGCACCAGGGGGAGGTGACACTCAGGGACACTCGGGGGTGGCACCAGGGGGGAGGTGACACTCGGGTGGCACCGAGGCGACGCGCAGATGTCCCCACCCTGTGCCTTGAAGGCGCCATGGGGACACTCAGGGACACTCAGGGGACACTCAGGGACACTCAGGGGGTGGCACCAGGGGGGAGGTGACACTCAGGGACACTCAGGGGTGGCACCAGGGGGGAGGTGACACTCGGGTGGCACCGAGGCGACGCGCAGATGTCCCCACCCTGTGCCTTGAAGGCGCCATGGGGACACTCGGGGACACTCGGGGGTGGCACCAGGGGGGAGGTGACACTCAGGGACACTCGGGTGGCACCGAGGTGACGCGCAGATGTCCCCACCCTGTGCCTTGAAGGCGCCATGGGGACACTCGGGGACACTCAGGGGACACTCAGGGACACTCAGGGACACTCGGGGGACACTCAGGGGTGGCACCAGGGGGAGGTGACACTCGGGTGGCACCAAGGTGACGCGCAGATGTCCCCACCCTGTGCCTTGAAGGCGCCATGGGGACACTCAGGGACACTCAGGGGTGGCACCAGGGGGAGGTGACACTCGGGTGGCACCGAGGTGACGCGCAGATGTCCCCACCCTGTGCCTTGAAGGCGCCATGGGGACACTCAGGGACACTCAGGGACACTCAGGGGTGGCACCAGGGGGAGGTGACACTCAGGGACACTCGGGTGGCACCGAGGCGACGCGCAGATGTCCCCACCCTGTGCCTTGAAGGCGCCATGGTGACACTCAGGGACACTCAGGGGACACTCAGGGGTGGCACCAGGGGGAGGTGACACTCGGGTGGCACCGAGGTGACGCGCAGATGTCCCCACCCTGTGCCTTGAAGGCGCCATGGGGACACTCAGGGACACTCAGGGACACTCAGGGGTGGCACCAGGGGGAGGTGACACTCAGGGACACTCGGGTGGCACCGAGGCGACGCGCAGATGTCCCCACCCTGTGCCTTGAAGGCGCCATGGTGACACTCAGGGACACTCAGGGGACACTCAGGGGTGGCACCAGGGGGAGGTGACACTCGGGTGGCACCGAAGCGACGCGCAGATGTCCCCACCCTGTGCCTTGAAGGCGCCGCGCTGCTGCCGGAACACCTGGCCGGGGGCGCGGCCCTGCAGCAGCCTCAGGTACCCGGTGCCCGGCGCTGCCCCCTCCGGCCCCGGCTCCGGCCCCTCCGGCCCGTCCGGCCCCGGCTCCGGCCGCTGGCGCAGCTCCGGCGGCTCCGTGTCCCGCTGCCACACGGTCACCACGATCTGCGGACACGCGGGGGACACGCGGGCGCTGGCCCCAAAGGGAGCCCAAGGTGGCCCCAAAGGGCTCCAAAGGGAGCCCAAGGTGGCCCCAAAGGGAGCCCAAAGGTGGCCCCAAAGGGAGCCCAAAGGGAGCCCAAGGGATCCCAAGGTGGCCCCAAAGGGAGCCCAAAGGGAGCCCAAAGGTGGCCCCAAAGGGAGCCCAAAGGGAGCCCAAGGTGGCCCCAAAGGGAGCCAAAGGGAGCCCAAAGGGAGCCCAAGGTGGCCCCAAAGGGACCCCAAGGGACCCAAAGGTGGCCCCAAAGGGACCCCAAAGGTGGCCCCAAAGGCACCCAAAGGGAGCCCAAGGTGGCCCCAAAGGGAGCCCAAAGGGACCCAAAGGGACCCCAAGGTGGCCCCGAGCTCCTCCCCTGCCATGCCCGATGTCCCCTCCCCATCCCCTCCCTGTCCCCAAATGTCCCCAGGGTCCCTCCCATCCCACTGCCAAAGTCCCAAATGTCCCCAGGGTGTCCTCAAATGTCCCCAGGGTGTCCTCAAATGTCCCCAAAGTGTCCCCGGGGTGTCCCAAATGTCCCCAGGGTGTCCCCAGGGTGTCCCCAAGGTGTCCCCAAATGTCCCCAATGTCCCCAAATGTCCCCAGGGTCTCCCCAAGGTTCCTCCTATCCCATTCCTGATATCTCCAAGGTGTCCCCAGGGTGTCCCCAATGTCCCCAAATGTCCCCAGGGTGTCCCCAGGGTGTCCCCAATGTCCCCAGGGTATCCCAGGGTGTCCCCAATGTCCCCAAATGTCCCCAAATGTCCCCAGGGTGTCCCCAATGTCCCCAGGGTGTCCCCAAATGTCCCCAAATGTCCCCAGGGTGTCCCCAGCGTGTTCCCAGGGTGTCCCCAAATGTCCCCAGGGTGTCCCCAATGTCCCCAAATGCCCCTAAGGTGTCCCCAAGGTCCCTCCCATCCCATTCCCAATGTCCCCAAAGTCCCCAGGGTATCCCCAATGTCCCCAGGGTGTCCCCGGGGTGTCCCCAAATGTCCCCAAATGTCCCCAGGGTGTCCCCAACCCTCCCAGTGTGTCCCCAATGTCCCCAGGGTGTCCCAGGGTGTCCCCAAATGTCCCCAAATGTCCCCAGGGTGTCCCCAAATGTCCCCAAATGTCCCCAGGGTGTCCCCAGGGTCCCTCCCATCCCATTCCCAATGTCCCCGGGGTGTCCCCGGGGTGTCCCCAAATGTCCCCAGGTTGTCCCCAAATGTCCCCAAATGTCCCCAGGGTGTCCCCAGGGTGTCCCCGGGGTGTCCCCACCTTGGCCTTGCTGGTGCCGGGCGGGAGCCTGTCCAGCGCCACGGTCAGCGGGAAGATGACCTCGTCCGTGGAGACGATGGGATCCTCCACGGGCACCTGGGAAATCCGGGAAAAGCCGGGAAATCCGGGAAAATCCGGGAAATCCGGGAAATCCGGGAAATCCGGGAAAAGCCGGGAAATCCGGGAAAAGCCGGGAAAATCCGGGAAAAGCCGGGATCTGCCACCCCCCGGCGTCCCCTTTGTCACCTCTGTCACCCGCCCCGACCCCGAAAAACCCCGGGATTCGCATCGGGAACACTCGGAATTCCTGGAAAAAGTGGGAGAAATGGGAAAAAAATGGGAAAAAAAGGGGAAAAAAATGGGAAAAAAATGGGAAAAAAACAGGGGAAAAACTGGGAAAACCAGGAAAAAATGGGAAAAACCGGGAAAAACCAGGAAAAGCAGGGAAAAAGATGGGAAGACCAGGAAAACCCAGGAAAAACGGGTAAAAACGGTTAAAAAACGGGAAAACCAGGGAAAACGAAGAAAAAACGGGGAAAAAAATGGGAAAAAAATGGGAAAACCCAGGAAAAACTGGGAAAAAGCTGGGAAAACCAGGAAAACTCAGGAAAAACTGGGAAAAAGCCGGGAAAACCAGGAAAACCCAGGAAAAACTGGGGAAAAGCTGGGAAAAGCCGGGAAAAAAACGGGAAAAAATGGGGAAACCCAGGAAAAAATGGGGAAAAAACCGGGAAAAAGTGGAGCCTCCCCATTCCCATTATTCCCAACATCCCCAACATCCCCAACATTCCCGACCCCCCACCATCACCCACCCCGGCCCCGGGACACCCCGGGGATCCTGGAATTCACATTGGGAACACTCGGAATTCCCGGAAAAAATGGGAAAAAAATGGGAGAAAACGGGAAAAAATGGGAAAAAATGGGAAAAAATGGGAAAAAATGGGAAAAAACTGGGAAAAAATGGGAAAAAATGGGAAAAAAATGGGAAAAAATGGGAAAAAACTAGGAAAAATGGGTATAAAATGGGAGAAACCAGGAAAACCCAGGAAAAAATGGGAAAACCAGGAAAACCCAGGAAAAATGGGAAAAAGCGGGAGAAACCGGGAGAAACCAGGGAAAAAGATGGGAAAACCAGGAAAAAATGGGGAAAAAATGGGAAAAAACCAGGAAAACCAGGAAAAACTGAGAAAAAATGGGGAAAAAACTGGGAAAACCCAGTAAAAAATGGGAAAAAGCCAGGAAAACCCAGGAAAAAATGGGAAAAAGCCAGGAAAACCAGGAAAACTCAGGAAAAACTGGGAAAAAATAGGAAAAAATGGGAAAAAAATAGGAAAAAATTGGAAAAAAATGGGAAAAATGGGGAAAAAAAACAGGAAAAGCCGGGAAAAAACCGGGGAAAAAATGGGGAAACCCGGGAAAAAATGGGGAAAAAAACGGGAAAAAGCGGACAATATTCCCATTATTCCCAACATTCCCAACATTCCCAACATCCCCAACATTCCCGACCCCCCACCATCACCCACCCCGGCCCCGGGACACCCCGGCGGGCCCCTGGAGTGCGTCAGCAGCGCGCGGCATTCCCGGAACAGCGGCGGCTCCCCGCGGCCATTCCCGGTTTTCCGGCGCCCTTCCTCGTCCTCGGCATCCTCCTCCTCCTCCTCTTCCTCCTCCTCCTCCTCCTCCTCCTCCTCCTCCTCGGCGCTCCCGGCTTTGCCGTCGCCGCAGGTGACCGTGGCCAGCGCCGACAGCGAGGAGGCGAGCTCGCTCCAAGGGGTTCTTCCCATGGGATTGGGGTGGCTCCCGGTGGGGTTGGGGTGGCTCCCGGTGGGATTGGGGTGGCTCCCGGTGGGATTGGGGTGATTCCCAGGGGGATTGGGGTGGCTCCCGGTGGGGTTGGGGTGGCTCCCGGTGGGGTTGGGGTGATTCCCGGTGGGGTTGAGGTGATTCCCGGTGGGATTGGGGTGGCTCCCGGTGGGGTTGAGGTGGCTCCCAGGGGGATTGGGGTGAGTCCCAGTGGGATTGGGGTGGCTCGCAGTGGGATTGGGGTGGCTCGCAGTGGGATTGGGGTGATTCCCAGGGGGATTGGGGTGGCTCGCAGTGGGATTGGGGTGGCTCGCAGTGGGATTGGGGTGGCTCCCGGTGGGATTGGGGTGATTCCCGGTGGGATTGGGGTGGCTCCCGGGGCGGCAGCGCAGCACCAGCAGGAAGCGCACGGTCTCGCCCAGGTAGAGGTGGTTGCGGCGGGGCAGGGAGCGGTAGCCGGCCGGAATTCCGGCCAGGAATTCCCGCGGAGGGAAAGGCACGGCCGGGAAGTACATGGAGTAATCGCACTGGGATTCCATGGGAGCGCGGGGCGGGCACGGCCTCGGGGGGAGAAAGGGGGAGAAAGGGGGAGAAAGGGGGAGAAAGGGGGAGAAGCGATGAGAAAAAGGGGGAGAAAGCGGGGGGAAGTTATGGGAAAAGAGGGGGGAAAATGGGGGGAAAAGGGGAGAAAATGGGGGGAAGAATGGGGGGAAAAATAGGGGGAAAAGGGGAGAAAAAGGGGGAAAAAACGGGGGAAAAATGGGGGGAAAAGGGGAGAAAATGGGGGGAAAACGGGGGAAAAATGGGGGGAAAAGGGGAGAAAATGGGGGGAAGAATGGGGGGAAAAATGGGGGGAAAAGGGGGAGAAAAAGGGGGAAAAAACGGGGGAAAAAGGGGGTAAAGGGGAGAAAATGGGGGGAAAATGGGGGGAAAAAGGGGGTAAAGGGGAGAAAAAGGGGGGAAAATGGGGGGAAAAATGGAGGGAGTTATGAGAAAAACGGGGAAAAAGTGGGGGGAAACTATGAGGAAAAAAGGGGAAAAAGTGGGGGGAGAAGGGGAGAAAAAAGGGAAAAAATAGGGGAAAACTACGAGTAAAACGGGGAAAAAATGGGGGAAATTATGAGAAAAACGGGGGAAAAATGGGGGAAAACTACGAGAAAAATGGGGAAAAAATGGGGGAAAACTACGAGAAAAATGGGGAAAAAATGGGGAAAATTATGAGAAAAACGAGCTAAAAACGGGGGAAAAATGGGGGGAAAAGGGGAGAAAAAGGGGAAAAAACGGGGAAAACTATGAGAAAAACAGGGAAAAAACGGCGGGAAAAGGGGAGAAAAAGGGGAGAAAAATGGGGGGAAAAGGGGAGAAAAAGGGGAAAAAATGGGGGAAAACTACGAGAAAAACGGGGAAAAAACGGGGGGAAGTTATGAGAAAAACGGAGGGAAAATGGGGAAAATTACGAGAAAAACGAGCTAAAAACGGGAAAAATGGGGGGAAAAGGGGAGAAAAAGGGGAAAAAACGGGAAAAACTACGAGAAAAAGGGGGAAAAAACGGGGGGAAAAGGGGAGAAAAAATGGGGAAAAAAATGGGGAAAAAACCACGAGAAAGAGGGAAAAAAGGGGGAAAGAGGAGGAAAAAACGGGGGGAAAAAGGGAAAAAGTTAAGGGGGAAATGGGAAAGAATTAGGGGGGAAATGGGAGAAAATGGGGAAAAAATGGGAGGAAACTGGGAAAAAACGGGAGAAAAAATAGGGAAAAAGGGGGAAAAAACACGAGAAAAAGGGGGGGGAAATGGGGAAAAATGGGAGAAAAAAGGGAAAAAATTAGGGGAAAAATGGGGGGAATGGGGAGAAAAGCGGGAGAAGAAAGGGGGGGGAAATGGGGGGGAAATGGAAAAAAATGGGAAAAAAACGGGGGAAAAACGGGAGAAAAATGGGCGAAAAAAAGGGGAAAAAAGGGGGGAATGTGGGGAGAAAGGGGCTAAATCCTGAGGGAATTTCGGGTTAAATCCCGAGGGAATTTCGGGTTAAATCCCGAGGGAATTTCGGGCTAAATCCCGATGGAATTTCGGGTTAAATCCCGAGGGAATTTCGGGCTAAGTCCCGATGGAATTTCGGGTTAAATCCCGAGGGAATTTCGGGAATATCTGGGGTAAAAAGGGGGGAGAAAAATGGGGAAAAATAGGAGGGAAAATCTGAGGCGGGGGTGGGGATGATTCCCGGCGGAATTTCGGGAATATTGGGGGGGAAAATGGGGATTAAATCCTGGCGGAATTTCGGGAATATTGGGGGGGAAAATGGGGATTAAATCCTGGCGAAATTTCGGGAATATTGGGGGGGAAAATGGGGATTAAATCCTGGCGAAATTTCGGGAATATTGGGGGGAAAATGGGGACTAAATCCCGGCGAAATTTCGGGAATATTGGGGGGAAAATGGGGATTAAATCCCGGCGAAATTTCGGGAATATTGGGGGGAAAATGGGGATTAAATCCCGGCGGAATTCCGGGAATATTGGGGGGAAAATGGGGATTAAATCCTGGCGAAATTTCGGGAATATTGGGGGGGAAATGGGGACTAAATCCCGGCGAAATTTCGGGAATATTGGGGGGAAAATGGGGATTAAATCCCGGCGGAATTCCGGGAATATTGGGGGGGGATCGGGGCCTGAAATCCCGAGAAAAAATTGGGAATTTTGGGGGAATAACGGGAGGATACCGGGGGGGTCCCGGGAATACCGGAGGGGGGTCCTGGGGGGGGGATCCTGAGGGGATCCGGGGGGGTTCTGGGGTGGGGGGTCCCGGGGGGGCTCCTGAGGGGGGTCCGGGGCTACCGGGGGGGTCCCCGGGGGGCTCCTGGGGGGGTCCGGGGCTACCGGGGGGGATCGCGGGGGGAGGATCCTGAGGGGATCCGGGGGGTCCCGGGGGGCTCCGGGGTTACCGGGGGGTCCCGGGGGGGGTCCCGGGGGGGTCCTGGGGGGGGTCCGGGGGGTCCCGGGGGGGTCCCGG
The DNA here is from genome assembly GCF_041296385.1 of Aphelocoma coerulescens. Classification (NCBI taxonomy): domain Eukaryota; kingdom Metazoa; phylum Chordata; class Aves; order Passeriformes; family Corvidae; genus Aphelocoma; species Aphelocoma coerulescens. The sequence goes on from NW_027183551.1 coordinate 109,460, forward strand.
GTCCGGTCCGGGCCCGTTCGGCGCTTCCGGGCGCGGCCTGGGCAATGCGCACGCGCAGGGCGCCGAGTCGAGCGAGGAGAGCGCGCTCAGCCGAGTGCCGAGCGCGTCGGCGCCCCGCCCCTTTTCGCTTCTCGACCAATCATAGCGCAGCACAAGCGAGGCTCGGCTTTGATTGACAGCATAACCGACCAATCAGCTGCATCATAGAAGTGATCGACAGCTCTCGCAGCCAATCAGCGCGGGTTTATTGCCATCGCTACAGGTACACTGAGGCACGGCGCGGTTCCACAGCGGGAATTCCCAAAATTCCCACCGGGATTTAAGGAAAAGGACGGAGAGAGGCGGTCGTACCTGTCCGGGAGCGGGGGAAAATGAGGCGCGAAGTGGTTCCAGAGTGAGATTCCCAAAATTGGATTTTGGGCGTTTCGGGTTTGTACCTTCCAGGGGGAAACTGAGGCACGGAGTGGTTCCATAGGGGAAATTCCCAAATTCCTGGGATCTGAGGGGACTGGGACGATTCCAGACTGGGAATCCCCAAAAATTCCCCACTGGGATTGAAGCGGGATCGTTGCTTTTCCCAGGGGGAACCTGAGGCACGGGGAAAATTCCCAAATTCCTGCGATTTTTTGAGGAGCGGGTCATACCTTCCCTGGGGAAACTGAGGCACGGAGTGGTTCTACGGGAAAATTCCCAAATTCCTGCGATTTTTGAGGGGGAGTTCGTACCTTCCCTGGGGAAACTGAGGCACGGGAGTGGCTCCACGGGAAAATTCCCAAATTCCTGCGATTTTTGAGGGGGAGTTCGTACCTTCCCTGGGGAAACTGAGGCACGGGAGTGGCTCCATGGGAAAATTCCCAAATTCCTGCGATTTTTGAGGAGCGGGGTCGTACCTTCCCTGGGGAAACTGAGGCACGGGCAAATTCCCAAATCCCTGGAATTTTTTTTTTTTTTTTGGGAAGTGTGTGTGTGTGGGGGGGGTTCGTACCCGCCTGGGGAAACTGAGGCACGGGGCGAGAAGGATCCCCCCCCCCCCCAGGAAAATTCCCAACTCCCTGCGGATTTCCGCTTTTCCCGGAGGAACGGAGGCACCGCTGCCTCTTCCCGGCGCGGAATCCCGGGAATCACAACCCCGAGCTCCCGTTCTTGCCCCCGAACTGCCTCCGATCCAGCAGATCCTTGTACTGCAGCTCCGGCATCGCCATCCGCACGCACAACTCCCGCTCCTCCTCGGCCAGCCCTTCCTTCAGGGCGAATCCCAGGATTTTCCCCCCTCCCGGCGGCTGGAAGGGACGGAGATTCCCGTCGGGAATGGCCTGAGCCGGGATGGGCCCCCCACCCCTCAAACATCTCCCGGCCAAGAATTCCCGGCGCTGCCGGAGCCGGGAGACCTCGCGCCGGAGGCGGGAGATGCCGAATTTCTCGGCTCTCCTCCAGAAGCTGCGGTTGAGGTGCGAGTAGAGCGCCCAATCCAGGGAATTCCAGGCTCGGAGCCGCCGCGCCTGGGCCGGGGACAGCTCGGCGGGGGCGTCCCGGGAGTTGTGGGCGAAGGTGGCCATGGAATCCCGCGGCCAGCACAGCTCGTCCCGCAGCAGCACCAGGGACTCGTCGAAGTTCTCGGCCAGCAGCACCAAGGGGAAGACGCGCTCCAGGCCGGCCAGAAGCTCCGGGATGCGGCCCGGGGCCACCGGATCGGGCAAGCCGAAGTCGAACCACTGCAGGTTGCGGGCGTAGTGGTTGCCACGGAGGCCCGGGCGGAAGAAGCGCGAGGGGGAGGCCGCGAAGGCGGCGAGCGAGGGCGAGCGGCGGAAGGCGGGGGCGGCGGCGCGGAAGTAGGAGAAGGCGGAGGCGGCCAGCGTGCCGGGGTCGCGCACGATGGAGAAGTAGAAGGAGTCGTTGGGCATCACCTTCTGCACCTAAGGGAGATTGAGGGATTTTTTTTGGATTTTTTGGGATTTTTTTTGGAATTTTTTGGGGATTACTTTTGGATTTTTTTGGAATTTTTGGGGAATTTTGGAGATTTTTTCAGAATTTTTTAGGGTTTTTTTTTGGATTTTTTTGGATTTTTTTGGAATTTTTTGGGAATTTTTTGGGATTTTTGGGGAGTTTTTTTGGATTTTTTTTGGGATTTTTTGGGGATTTTTTTGGATTTTTTTGGGGATTTTTTCAGATTTTTTTCAGAATTTTTTCAGGAATTTTTTGGGATTTTTTGGGGATTTTTTTGGGAATTTTTTGGGATTTTTTCGGATTTTTTTTTAATTTTTTTGGGGATTTTTTCGGAATTTTTTGGGATTTTTTTCGGAATTTTTTGGGGATTTTTTTGGATTTTTTTTTAGATTTTTTTGGGTTTTCTCAGGCTTTTTTTGGGATTTTTTAGGGATTTTTCGCGGGACTTTTCAGAAGGTTTTTGGGGATTTTTTTACAATATTTTGGGGACCATTTCAGGCGGTTTTGGGGAAGGTTTGTGAATTTTTGGGGCTGTTTTGGGGATTCCCGAGCGGCGGAAGGCGGAAGGAGGAGAAGGCGGAGGCGCCCAGCGAGCCGGGGTCGCGCACGATGGAGAAGGAGGAGGAGGCGTTGGGCAGCACCTTCTGCACCTAAGGGAGATTTTTTGGGAATTTTTTGGGGATTTTTTTTGGATTTTTTGGGGATTTTTGGGGGTTTTTTTTGGGAATTTTTCGGGATTTTTTGGGAATTTTTCGGGATTTTTTGGGAATTTTTTTTTATTTTTAGGTTTTTTTTTGGGATATTTTTTGGAATTTTTTGGGAATTTTTTGGGGATTACTATTGGATTTTTTTGGAATTTTTGGGGAATTTTGGGGTATTTTTTCAGAATTTTTTAGGGTTTTTTTCGGATTTTTTTGGATTTTTTTGGGGATTTTTTTGGAATTTTTTTGGATTTTTTTGGGAATTTTTTGGGAGTTTTTTTGGATTTTTTTGGAATTTTTTTGGGATTTTTTTGGGATTTTTTTGGATTTTTTGGGGATTTTTTCAGAATTTTTTTGGATTTTTTTGGGGATTTTTTTGGGATTTTTTCGGATTTTTTTTTGATTTTTTTTGGGATTTTTTTGGAATTTTTCCGAATTTTTTGGGATTTTTTGGGGATTTTTTGGGGATTTTTTTGGATTTTTTGGGGTTTTTTTGGGAATTTTTTGGGAATTTTTTGGGGATTTTGGGGGATTTTTTGGGATTTTTTTTGGATTTTTGGGGGGGGGGTTGAGATTTTTTTTTTTATTTTTTCGGGTTTTTTTGGGATTTTTTTGGAATTTTTCAGGATTTTTTGAAAATTTTTTTTGATTTTTTAGAGGGGTTTTTTTTGATTTTTCCGGAATTTTTTGAGATTTTTTGGGGATTAATTTTGGATTTTTTTGGAATTTTGGGGGATTTTTTGGGGATTTTTTTGGAATTTTTGGGGGATTTTTTCGGATTTTTTGGGAATTTTGGGGGATTTTTTTGGAATTTTTGGGGATTTTTTCGGATTTTTTTTGATTATTTTTTGAATTTTTTCGGAATTTTTTTGGGAATTTTTTTGGAATTTTTTGGGATTTTTTGGGGATTTTTTAGGAAATTTTTTGAGATTTTTGGATATTTTTTTTTATTTTTTCAGGCTTTTTTTGGATTTTTTAAGGATTTTTTTTTTATTTTTGGGGGATTTTTTGAGATTTTTTGTTGAATTTTTTTGCTTTTTTGGGGATTTTTTTTGGAAATTTTTGGGGATTTTTTAGGGATTTTTTTTAATTTTTTGGGGGATTTTTTGGGAAATTTTTTTGATATTTTTGGGCTTTTTTGGGCTTCTTTTTGGATTTCTTTTGGATTTTTAGGGACTTTTTTGGGGGTTTTTTGGGAATTTTTAGAGTTTTTTGGGGGATTTTTTTGGATTTTTTTTGAAATTTTTTTGATTTTTTTTTGTTTTTTTGGGTTTCTTCAGGATTTTTTTTTGGAACTTTTTCAGGGTTTTTTTATTTTGGGAGGTTTTTTTGAAATTTTTTAGTTTTTTTGGCTTTTTTTGGGCATTTTTTCAAAAAATTTTCGGGGTTATTTTGGGGTTTTTGGGGGATTTTTTTTGGTTTTTTGGGGTTCTGTTTTGGGATTTTTTTACGGTTTTTTCATGATTTTTTTAATGATTTTTTTTGGTTTTTTTTTACTTTTTTTTGATTCTTAATATTTTTGTGGATTTTTTGGGTTTTTTTGTAATATTTTTTGAATTTTTGGGGTTTTTTGGGGGATTTTTTCAAATATTTCTTGGGTTTTTTAAATGATTTTTTTGGGATATTTTCCAGATTTTTTGGGGGTTCTTTTGTGAATTTTTGGGAATTCCCTTTTCCCCACCCCGCCCTGCTGCGAAACACCCCCAAACCCACCCCAAAAATACCCCAAAAAAACCCCCAAAAATCCCCAAAAAATCCCCCCCAAAAATCCCACAAAAGTTCCCAAAAAAATCCCAAGAAATTCCCCAAAAATCCCCCCAAAATCCCAAAAAAATCCTCAAAAAATCCCAAAACGTCCCCCAAAAAAATTTAAAAAATGCCCAAAATTCCCCAAATCCCCCAAATCCAAGAACATCCCAAAGAAAACCCCTGAAAACCCCCAAAAATCCCCAAAAATCCACCAAAAAAACCCAAACAAGCCCCCCCAAAAATCCCAAAAATGTCCCCCCAAAAAAACCCCCAAAAATCCCCAAAATCCCCCCAAAAATCCCAAAAAATCGCAAAAAAAAACCCCAAAAATCCCCGAAAAATTCCCAAAAAATCTCCAAAAAATCTCTAAAAAATCTCAAAAAAATCCCCCAAAAATCCCCCAAAAATCCAAAAAAAATCCCCAAAAAATCCCCAAAAAATCTCCAAAAAATCCCCAAAAAATCTCCAAAAAACCCCAAAAAAATCTCCAAAAAATCCCCAAAAAATCTCCAAAAAACCCCAAAAAAATCTCCAAAAAAATCCCCCAAAATTCAAAAAAAATACCCCAAAAATCCCAAAAAAACCCCAAAAGTCCCCAAAAAATCTCAAAAAAATCCCCAAAAAATCTCAAAAAATCCCCCAAAAATTTCAAAAAAATGCCAAAAAAATGCCAAAAAAAATCCCTAAAAATCCCCCCAAAATCCCCAAAAAATCTCAAAAAAATCTCCAAAAATTCCAAAAAAATCCCCAAAAAATCCCCAAAAAACCCAAAAAAATCCCTAAAAAATCCCCAAAAAATCCCCAAAAAATCCCCAAAAAATTTCAAAAAAATCCCCCAAAAATCTCCAAAAAATCCCCAAAAAATCCCTAAAAACCCCCAAAAAATCAAAAAAAAAATCCCCCAAAAATCCCCAAAAAATCCCCCAAAGTCCCCAAAAAGTCTCAAAAAAATCCCCAAAAAATCCCTAAAAAATCCCAAAAAATCCCCCCAAAAATCCCCAAAAAATCTCAAAAAAATCTCAAAAAGATCCCCAAAAAATCTCCAAAAAATCCCCCCAAAATTTAAAAAAAAATCCAAAAAAATCCCCAAAAAATCCCTAAAAATCCCCCAAAAATCAAAAAAAAATCCCCAAAAAATCCCCCAAAATCCCCAAATCCCCAAAAACCCCCCAAACCCCCCAAACCCCCCCAAACTCCCCCAGCCCCGCCCCCAAAGCGCACCTCGGCCAGGTCGAACCTCATGTGGTGGCAGAGGATGTCGAACTGGCCCCGGGCCCCGGGCCGGTAGCCACGGACCCCAAATCCCCCTCAGCCCCTCAAATGCCCTGAAACTGCCCCAAATTCCCCTTTCCCCACCCCAACCCGCCCCCAAAACCCCCCAAAAATCCCCAAAAAATCCCCCCCAAAAATTCCTCAAAAAATTTCTCAAAAAATCACCAAAAATTGACAAAAAAACCTCAAAGATCCCCAAAAAAATCCCCAAAAAATCCCAAAAACTCAAAAAAAAAATCCCCAAAAATCCCCCCAAAATCCCCCAAAACATCCAAAAAAATCCTCAAAAAATCCCCAAAAATCCCCCAAAAGAATCCAAAAAAATCCCCCCAAAATCCCCAAAAAATCCAAAAAAAATCCCCAAAAAATCCCCAAAACATCTCCAAAAAATCCCCAAAAAATCTCCAAAAAACCCCAAAAAAATCTCAAAAAAAATCCCCAAAAATTCCAAAAAAATACCCCAAAAATCCCCAAAAAAACCCCAAAAGTCCCCAAAAAATCTCCAAAAAATCCCCAAGAAATCTCAAAAAATCCCCCAAAAATTTCAAAAAAATGCCAAAAAAAATGCCAAAAAAATCCCTAAAAATCCTCTCAAAATCCCCAAAAAATCTCAAAAAAATCTCCAAAAATTCCAAAAAAATCCCCAAAAAATCCCCAAAAAAACCCAAAAAATCCCCCAAAAATCTCAAAAAAATCCCCCAAAAATTTCAAAAAAATCCCCCAAAAATTTCAAAAAAATCCCCAAAAAATCCCTAAAACCCCCCCAAAAATCCCCCCAAAAATCCCCAAAAAATCCCCAAAAAATCTCCAAAAACCCCAAAAAATCTCAAAAAAATCCCCCCAAAATTTCAAAAAAACCCAAAAAAAATCCCCAAAAAATCCCTAAAAATCCCCAAAAAATCCCCAAAAAATCCCCCAAAAAATCTCCCAAAATCCCCAAACCCCCAAAACCCCCCAAACCCCCCCAAAACTCCCCAGCCCCGCCCCCAAAGCGCACCTCGGCCAGGTCGAACCTCATGTGGTGGCAGAGGATGTCGAACTGGCCCCGGGCCCCGGGCCGGTAGCCACGCACGCGCTCCGCCCGGAAGGGGGCGGGGTAGCCGAACTGGTAGCGGTGGGGGAGGGCGAAGCGCAGCTGTCGCGACTCGCCGTATCGCGACAGGACGTTCACCACGCTGCTGCCGCCCGTCTTGTGCGTCTTCAGGAACACCACGTGCGAGCGCGGCCGGCACGCGGCGCGGCCCGGCGGGGGCGGGGCGGCCCTGGGGGCGGCGGGGGAGGGGCTCAGTGTCGCGATATCGCCGCCTGTGTCGCGATATCGGCCCCCAGAATTGTGATATCGCTGCCTGTATTGTGATGTGTGTCCACAAATTTGTGATATCGCTGCCTATGTCGCGATATGTCGCGGCCCAGAGGGGACGGGGCGGCCCTGCGGGCGGCGGGGGAGGGGCTCAGAGTCGCGATATCGCCGCCTATGTCGCGATATCGGCCCCCAGAATCGCGATATCGGTGCCTGTATTGTGATATCTGCCCCCAGAATTGTGATATCGCCGCCTATGTCGCGATATCGGCCCCCAGAATCGCGATATCGGCCCCCAAAATTGTGATATCGCCGCCTATGTCGCGATATCTCGCGGCCCGGCGGGGGCGGGGCGGCCCTGGGGGCGGCGGGGGAGGGGCTCAGTGTCGCGATATCGCCGCCTGTGTCGCGATATCGGCCCCCAAAATCACGATATCGGAGCCTATGTCGCGATATCGGCCCCCAGAATCCCGAGATTTGCCCCCAAATCCCGCTGAAATCCTGGCATCTCACACCTATGTCGCGATATCGGTCCCCAGAACCACGATATCGCCGCCTATGTCGCGATATCTCGCGGCCCGGCGGGGGCGGGGCGGCCCTGGGGGGGCGGGGGAGGGGCTCAGTGTCGTGATATCGCCGCCTGTGTCGCGATATCGGCCCCCAGAATTGTGATATCGCTGCCTATATTGTGATATCTGCCCCCAAAATCGCGATATCGGAGCCTATGTCGCGATATCGGCCCCCAGAATCCCGAGATTTGCCCCCAAAATCCCACTGAAATCCTGGCATCTCACACCTATGTCGCGACATCGGCCCCCAGAATCGCGATATCGGCCCCAAAATTGTGATATCGCCGCCTATGTCGCGATATCTCGCGGCCTGGCGGGGGCGGGGCTCAGTGTCGCGATATCGCCGCCTGTGTCGCGATATCGGCCCCCAGAATCGCGATATCGGCCCCCAGAATTGTGATATCGCTGCTTATATTGTGATACGTGTCCACAAAATCGTGATATCGCCGCCTATGTCGCGATATTGGCCCCCAGAATCACAGTATCTGTCCCCAAAATTGTGATATCGCTGCCTATATTGTGATATCTGCCCCCAAAATCGCGATATCGGAGCCTATGTCGCGATATCGGCCCCCAGAATCCCGAGATTTGCCCCCAAAATGCCACTGAAATCCTGGCATCTCACACCTATGTCGCGATATCGGCCCCCAAAATCGCGATATCGGCCCCAAAATTGTGATATCGCTGCTTGTATTGTGATATCTGCCCCCAAAATCGCGATATCGGAGCCTATGTCGCGATATCGGCCCCCAGAATTGTGATATCTGCCCCCAGAATTGTGATATCGCCGCCTATGTCGCGATATCGGCCCCCAGAATCGCGATATCTGTCCCCAGAATTGTGATATCGCTGCCTATGTCACGATATCTCGCGGCCCGGCGGGGGCGGGGCGGCTCTGGGGGCGGCGGGGGAGGGGCTCAGTGTCGCGATATCGCCGCCTATGTCGCGATATCGGCCCCCAGAATCGCGATATCGCTGCCTGTATTGTGATATCTGCCCCCAAAATCGCGATATCGCTGCCTATGTCGCGATATCGGCCCCCAGAATCCCGAGATTTGCCCCCAAAATGCCACTGAAATCCTGGCATCTCACACCTACGTCGCGATATCGGCCCCCAGAATCGCGATATCGCTGCCTGTATTGTGATATCTGCCCCCAAAATCGCGATATCGGAGCCTGTGTCGCGATATCGGCCCCCAGAATCGCGATATCGGCCCCAAAATTGTGATATCGCTGCCTATGTCGCGATATCTCGCGGCCCGGCGGGGGCGGGGCGGCCCTGGGGACGGCGGGGGAGGGGCTCAGAGTCGCGATATCGCTGCTTATGTCGCGATATCGGCCCCCAGAATCGCGATATCGGCCCCCAGAATTGTGATATCGCTGCCTATATTGTGATATCTGCCCCCAAAATCGCGATATCGGAGCCTATGTCGCGATATCGGCCCCCAGAATCCCGAGATTTGCCCCCAAAATCCCGCTGAAATCCTGGCATCTCACACCTATGTCGCGATATCTGCCCCCAGAATCGCGATATCGCTGCCTATGTCACGATATCTCGCGGCCCGGCGGGGGCGGGGCGGCTCTGGGGGCGGCGGGGGAGGGGCTCAGAGTCGCGATATCGCCGCTTATGTCGCGATATCGGCCCCCAGAATTGCGATATCGCTGCCTGTATTGTGATATCTGCCCCCAAAATCGCGATATCGGAGCCTATGTCGCGATATCGGCCCCCAGAATCCCGAGATTTGCCCCCAAAATGCCACTGAAATCCTGGCATCTCACACCTATGTCGTGATATCTGCCCCCAAAATCTTGGTATTTCCCCCCCAAATCCCAAAATCTCCCCCCAAATCCCCCCCAAATCCCAAAATCTGCCCCCAAATCCCTCCCAAATCCTGATTATTTCCCCCCCAAATCCCAAAATCTGCCCCAAATCCCCGTATTTTCCCCCAAATCCTGAAATCTGCCCCCAAATCCCTCCCAAACCCAGGTATTTCCCCCCAAATTCCCAAATCTCCCCCAAATTCCAATATTTCCCACCCAAATCCCAAAATCTCCTGCCAAATCCTGATTATTTCCCCCCCAAATCCCAGAATCCCCCCCAAATCTTCCCCAAATCCCCGAATCTCCCCCCAAATCCCGATATTTCCCCCCCAAATCCCCCCCAAATTCCAGTATTTCCCCCCAAATCCCAAAATCTGTCCCAAATCCCTCCCAAATCCTGATTATTTCCCCCCCAAATCCCAGAATCTGCCCCAAATCCCCCCAAATCTCCCCCAAATCCCGATATTTCTCCCCAAATCCCAAAATCTGTCCCAAATCCCTCCCAAATCCTAATTATTTCCCCCCCAAATCCCAAAATCTCTCCCCAAATCCCACCCAAATCTCCCCCAAATCCCGATATTTCCCCCCCAAATCCCAAAATCTCCCCCCAAATCCCACCCAAATCCCCCCAAATCCTGATATTTCCCCCCCAAATCCCACCCAAATCCCCCCAAATCCCGATATTTCCCCCCCAAATCCCAAATCCCCCCCAAATCCCGGTACTTCCCCCCCAAATCCCAATATTTCCCCCCCAAATGCCCCCGAAATCCCCTGACCTCACCCCGAAATCCCGGGATTTAGGAATTCCGAGGGATCCCCCAAGAGTTGGGGACCCCCCAATTCCCGAGGGATTCCACCCCCAACCCCTCCCCCCCTTTTTTTAGGGATTTGGGACCCCCAGGAATTCGGGAATTCCTCCCCGTGGAATTTTGGGATTCCCTCTGGGATTTGGGGATTCCCTCTGGGATTTTGGGGTCTCCCTTGGGATTTTGGGGATTCCCTCTGGGATTTTGGGGTCTCCCCTGGGATTTTGGGGTCTCCCCTGGAATTTTGGGATTCCCTCTGGGATTTGGGGATTCCCTCTGGGATTTTGGGGTCTCCCCTGGAATTTTGGGATTCCCTCTGGGATTTGGGGATTCCCTCTGGGATTTTGGGGTCTCCCCTGGAATTTTGGGATTCCCTCTGGGATTTAGGGGTCTCCCCTGGCATTTTGGGATTCCCCCTGGAATTTTGGGATTCCCTCTGGGATTTCGGGGATTCCTTCTGGGATTTTGGGGTCTCCCCTGGGATTTCGGGGTCTCCCTTGGGATTTCAGAATTTCCCTCGGATTTTGGGGTCTCCCCTGGGATTTTGGGGTCACCCCTGGGATTTGGGGATTCCCTCTGGGATTTGGGTCCTCCCTCTGGGATTTTGGGGTCTCCCCTGGGATTTTGGGGTCTCCCCTGGGATTTCAGGGTCTGTCCTGGGATTTGGGGATTCCCTCTGGGATTTTGGGGTCTCCCCCGGGATTTTGGGGTCTCCCCTGGGATTCCCTCAGGGATTTTGGGGCCTCCCCCGGGATCTTGGGGTCTCCCCTGGGATTTGGGGTCTCCCTTGGGATTTTGGGGTCTCCCCTGGGATTTCAGGGTCTGTCCTGGGATTTGGGGATTCCCTCTGGGATTTGGGTCCTCCCTCAGGGATTTTGGGGTCACCCCTGGGATTTTGGGGATTCCCCCTGGAATTTTGGGATTCCCTCTGGGATTTTGGGATTCCCTCTGGGATTTCAGGGATTCCTTCTGGGATTTTGGGGTCTCCCCTGGGATTTGGGGTCTCCCTTGGGATTTTGGGGTCTCCCCTGGGATTTCAGGGTCTGTCCTGGGATTTGGGGATTCCCTCTGGGATTTTGGGGTCTCCCCCGGGATTTTGGGGTCTCCCCGGGGATTCCCTCAGGGATTTTGGGGCCTCCCCCGGGATTTTGGGGTCTCCCCTGGGATTTGGGGTCTCCCTTGGGATTTTGGGGTCTCCCCTGGGATTTCAGGGTCTGTCCTGGGATTTTGGGGTCTCCCCCGGGATTTTGGGGTCTCCCCTGGGATTCCCTCTGGGATTTTGGGATTCCCTCTGGGATTTGGGTACTCCCTCAGGGATTTTGGGGTCTCCCCTGGGATTTTGGGGATTCCCCCTGGAATTTTGGGATTCCCCCTGGAATTTTGGGATTCCCTCTGGGATTTTGGGATTCCCTCTGGGATTTGGGTCCTCCCTCTGGGATTTTGGGGTCTCCCTTGGGATTTTGGGGTCTCCCCTGGGATTTGGGGTCTCCCCTGGGATTTCAGGGTCTGTCCTGGGATTTGGGGATTCCCTCTGGGATTTTGGGGTCTCCCCCGGGATTTTGGGGTCTCCCCTGGGATTTGGGGTCTCCCTTGGGATTTTGGGGTCTCCCCTGGGATTTCAGGGTCTGTCCTGGGATTTGGGGATTCCCTCTGGGATTTTGGGGTCTCCCCTGGGATTTTGGGATTCCCTCTGGGATTTTGGGGTCTCCCTTGGGATTTTGGGGATTCCCCCTGGAATTTTGGGATTCCCTCTGGGATTTCGGGGATTCCTTCTGGGATTTTGGGGTCTCCCCTGGGATTTCGGGGTCTCCCTTGGGATTTCAGAATTTCCCTCGGATTTTGGGGTCTCCCCTGGGATTTTGGGGTCACCCCTGGGATTTGGGGATTCCCTCTGGGATTTGGGTCCTCCCTCTGGGATTTTGGGGTCTCCCCTGGGATTTTGGGGTCTCCCCTGGGATTTCAGGGTCTGTCCTGGGATTTGGGGATTCCCTCTGGGATTTTGGGGTCTCCCCCGGGATTTTGGGGTCTCCCCGGGGATTCCCTCAGGGATTTTGGGGCCTCCCCCGGGATTTTGGGGTCTCCCCTGGGATTTGGGGTCTCCCTTGGGATTTTGGGGTCTCCCCTGGGATTTCAGGGTCTGTCCTGGGATTTTGGGGTCTCCCCCGGGATTTTGGGGTCTCCCCTGGGATTCCCTCTGGGATTTTGGGATTCCCTCTGGGATTTGGGTACTCCCTCAGGGATTTTGGGGTCTCCCCTGGGATTTTGGGGATTCCCCCTGGAATTTTGGGATTCCCCCTGGAATTTTGGGATTCCCTCTGGGATTTTGGGATTCCCTCTGGGATTTGGGTCCTCCCTCTGGGATTTTGGGGTCTCCCTTGGGATTTTGGGGTCTCCCCTGGGATTTGGGGTCTCCCCTGGGATTTCAGGGTCTGTCCTGGGATTTGGGGATTCCCTCTGGGATTTTGGGGTCTCCCCCGGGATTTTGGGGTCTCCCCTGGGATTTGGGGTCTCCCTTGGGATTTTGGGGTCTCCCCTGGGATTTCAGGGTCTGTCCTGGGATTTGGGGATTCCCTCTGGGATTTTGGGGTCTCCCCTGGGATTTTGGGATTCCCTCTGGGATTTTGGGGTCTCCCTTGGGATTTTGGGGATTCCCCCTGGAATTTTGGGGTCTCTCCTGGGATTTTGGGGATTCCCTCTGGGATTTGGGGTCTCCCTTGGGATTTTGGGGTCTCCCCTGGGATTTGGGATCTCCCTTGGGATTTTGGGGTCTCCCCTGGGATTTCAGGGTCTGTCCTGGGATTTGGGGATTCCCTCTGGGATTTTGGGGTCTCCCCCGGGATTTTGGGGTCTCCCCTGGGATTCCCTCAGGGATTTTGGGGCCTCCCCCGGGATTTTGGGATTTGGGGGGGGTCTCACCTGCGGCGGAAGGGCCCCCCCAGGAGCCCCAGGGTGAAGCCGACGGTGACAAAGACCCCCAGGGCCACCCCCAGCGGGGACAGGCGGCGGCAGCCGGGGGGGGGCTTCATCCTCGGGGGGGGGGAGGGGACACCAGCCTGGGGGGGCACCCGGGGGTCACCCCAAAAACGGACACCGACACGAATCCCGGTGGCCCCGAAGCCCGGTGGCCCCGAATCCCCAGCAGCCCCAAATCCCAGTGCTGGGACCCCAATCCCACTCCCAGGACCCCAAATCCCGGTGGCCCCAAATCCCAGGACCCCAAATCCCGGTGCTGGGACCCCAATCCCACTCCCAGGACCCCAAATCCCAGGACCCCAAATCCCGGTGGCCCCGAATCCCGGTGACCCCAAATCCCAGTGGCCCCAAATCCCGGTGGCCCCAAATCCCAGGACCCCAAATCCCGGTGGCCCCAAATCCCAGGACCCCAAGTCCCGGTGCCGGGACCCCAATCCCACTCCCAGGACCCCAAATCCCGGTGACCCCAAATCCCGGTGACCCCAAATCCCGGTGCTGGGACCCCAATCCCACTCCCAGGACCCCAAATCCCAGTGACCCCGAATCCCGGTGCCAGGACCCCAATCCCACTCCCAGGACCCCAAATCCTGGTGGCCCCAAACCCCGGGACCCCGAATCCCAGGACCCCAAATCCCGGTGGTGGGACCCCAATCCCACTCCCAGGACCCCAAATCCTGGTGGCCCCAAATCCCCAGCGGCTCCAAATCCCGGTGACCCCAAATCCCGGTGCCGGGACCCCAATCTCACTCCCAGGACCCCAAATCCCAGTCCCAGTGTCCCCTCCCCCATCCTGGACCAGGACCCCCCCTGGGACCCCAAATCCCAGTCCCGGTGTCCCCAATCCCTGCTCCCGGTGTCCCCAAATCCCAGTGTCAGGACCCCAAATCCCAGTCCCGGTGTCCCCAATCCCCCATCTCAGACCAGGACCCCTCCTGGGACCCCAAATCCCAGTCCCGATGTCTGCTCTCAGTGCTGGGACCCCAAATCCCAGTCCCAGGACCCCAAATCCCAGTTCCAGTGTCCCCAAATCCCGATCCCAGGACCCCAAATCCCATTCCCGATGTCCCCAAATCCCATTCCCAGTATCCCCAAATCCCAGTCCTGGTGTCCCCCCAGGGACTCCCAAATCCCGGTCTAGGGACCCCCCTGTCCCCCATCCCATTCTCGGTGTCCCCCATCCCATTCCCGGTGTCCCCCATTCCCGATGTCCCCCATCCCATTCTCGGTGTCCCCCATCCCATTCCCGGTGTCCCCCCTTTTCCCATTCCCGGTGTCCCCCATCCCATTCCCGGTGTCCCCCCTTTTCCCATTCCCGGTGTTCCCCCTTTTCCCATTCCCGATGTCCCCTCCCCGTCCCTTTCCCGCTCCCGGACCCCCCCCAGGATCCCCCAAATCCCGGTGTCCCCTCCCTTGTCCCCAAATCCCGGCACCGCCCCAGGTCCCTTTCCCATTCCCGGAATTCCCCCAGTCCCATTCCCGGAATTCCCCCAATCCCATTCCCGGTGTCCCCCCCAAAGTCCCGTTATCCCTTGTGTCCCCCTCAATTCCCGATTTCCCCCCCAATTCCCGGTTTCCCCCCGATCCCAAATCCCAAATCCCGGTTCCCCCCGATCCCAAATCCCAATTCCCGCTTTCCCCCCCATTCCCGGTGCCCCCCCTCCGATCCCAATTCCCGGTTTCCCCCCCAATTCCCGGTTCCCTCCCGATCCCAAATCCCAATTCCCGCTTTCCCCCCCATTCCCGGTGTCCCCCCCCCCGATCCCAATTCCCGGTTCCCCCCGATCCCAAATCCCAATTCCCGCTTTCACCCCCATTCCCGGTTTCCCCCCGATCCCAAATCCCAATTCCCGACTTTCCCCCCATTCCCGGTGCCCCCCCCCGATCCCAATTCCCGGTTTCCCCCCGATCCCAAATCCCAATTCCCGACTTTCCCCCCATTCCCGGTGCCCCCCCCTGATCCCAATTCCCGCTTCCCCCCGCTCCCAAATCCCAATTCCCGCTTTCACCCCCATTCCCGGTTTCCCCCCGATCCCAAATCCCAATTCCCGACTTTCCCCCCATTCCCGGTGCCCCCCCCCCGATCCCAATTCCCGGTTCCCCCCGATCCCAAATCCCAATTCCCGACTTTCACCCCCATTCCCGGTTTCCCCCCGATCCCAAATCCCAATTCCCGACTTTCCCCCCATTCCCGGTGCCCCCCCCCCCGATCCCAATTCCCTGTTCCCCCCGATCCCAAATCCCAATTCCCGACTTTCCCCCCATTCCCGGTGCCCCCCCCCCCCGATCCCAATTCCCGGTTTCCCCCCGCTCCCAAATCCCAATTCCCGCTTTTCCCCCATTCCCGGTTTTCCCCCCTCCCTCTCTCACCGCGGCCTCGCTCAGCTCCGCCACATCCCGGAGGGGGTCCCGGGGGGGATCTCCCGGCGATCCCACAGATTCCCGGCGATCCCAAAGATCCCTGCGATCCCAAAAGTTCCCGGAATCCCAAAAATCCGCGGAGTTCCCGATCCTTCTTTTCCCTGCCCCGAAAACTTTTCCCCTTTTGTCTCCGGCCCCGCCCCGGGACGGCCCCGGCCGGGCGGAGCGGGACCGGGAATGGGGTCGGGAATGGGATCGGGATTTGGGACGGGAACGGGGCGGGAACGGGGCGGGAATGGGGCGGGAAGGGGAATAGGATCGGGAATGGGATCGGGACGGCCCCGGCCGGGCGGGGCGGGACCGGGAATGGGGTCGGGAATGGGATTTGGGACGGGAATGGGATCGGGAGTGGGATTTGGGACGGGAACGGGGCGGGAATGGGGCGGGAATGGGAATAGGATCGGGAATGGGATCGGGACGGCCCCGGCCGGGCGGGGCGGGACCGGGAGTGGGATTTGGGACGGGAATGGGATCGGGAGTGGGATTTGGGACGGGAATGGGAATGGGATCGGGACGGCCCCGGCCGGGCGGGGCGGGACCGGGAATGGGGTCGGGAATGGGATCGGGAGCGGGATTTGGGACGGGAATGGGACCGGGAGTGGGATTTGGGACGGGAATGGGGCGGGAACGGGGCGGGGAATGGGATTTGGGACGGGAACGGGGCGGGAATGGGAATAGGAACTGGAATGGGATCGGGAGTGGGATTTGGGACGGGAATGGGATCGGGAATGGGATTTGGGACGGGAATGGGAATGGGATCGGGACGGCCCCGGCCGGGCGGGGCGGGACCGGGATGGGGAATGGGATCGGGAGAGGGACCGGGAATGGGATCGGGAGAGGGATGGGGAATGGGATGGGGAATGGGATCGGGAGAGGGAATGGGATCGGGAATGGAATTGGGAGAGGAAATGGGATCGGGAGAGGGACGGGGAACGGGATCGGGACGGGGAATGGGATCGGGAGAGGGAATGGGATCGGGAATGGGATCAGGAGCGGAAATGGGATCGGGACGGGGAATGGGATCGGGAGAGGAAATAGGAACGGGAACGGGGCCGGGCATGGGATCGGGAGCGGGCATGGGATCGGGAGAGGGAATGGGATCGGGATCGGGCATGGGATCGGGAGCGGGCATGGGATCGGCAATGGGGCCGGGAATAGGGCCGGGAATGGGATGGGGAATGGGGAATGGGGCAGGCCCCAAGGCCAGACAGGGCTGTGGGGACCCCCGGGCCCTATGGAGCCCCCCCCAACCTATAGGGGACCCCCAACCCAGCCCCCTCCAGGCCCTCTAGACCTCCCCAGCCCCCCCCACCCCCCAAATTCCCCTACAAAATTCCCAAATTTGGGGTTTTTTAGCGACCCCCCCCCCCCTCCCCCCCTCACGGAGCGACCCCGCCGCGGCTTTGGCGCCTCGAGCCACGTGACCCGAGCAAGCCCCGCCCACTCCCCCGCCCCTCCAGGCCACGTGACCGGGCGTGGCCACGCCCCCCCGGCTCGGGCACGTGCCGGGCGCCATTTTCCTTTGGCGCGAAGCGAGGCAGGCGTGAGGGGAGGGGGTTTTTGGGGCGGTTTCTTTGGGGGCTTTTTGAGGTTTTTCGGGATTTTCGGCGCCGCAGAGGTGAGGGAAAGGTAGGGAGAGGTTTGGAGTTTCGTTGAGGGGGAGTTTGGAGGGGTTTTGGGGGGGGCTGAGTGGTCCTGACTCCGCCTTAAGTGTGGCCCGGGGGGAGTTTGTGAGGGGGGGGCTTCACTCGACTCATTCAGGGGAGGTTTTGTGAGGGGGGGGCTTCACCTTCAGTCCTCGAATTGAGGTTTGGAGGGGTTTGAGAGGCTTCAGTAGGTCCCGACCCTCCCCTTAGTGGGATCCGGGGGGGATTTTTGAGGGGGGAGCTTCACTCCTACTCCTCAAACTGCGGTTTTGGAGGGTCTGAGAGGCCCCTGGGTGTGATCGGGGGGGGGGGGTTGGGGTTTTTTTGGGGGGGTTGACCCCACAAATGTGAGGGGGGGCTTCACTTCCCCCCCCCCCCCCCCCCATTGTGACCTGAGGGGGTTTTGGGGATCCCACCCCTCTATGTCTCCCTTTTTGAGGGAATTTTGGGGTCCTTCCTTTTTTCCCTGAGGGAATTTTGGGGTCTCAGCCCTGAGGGGCCCCTCCCAAATTCGCCTTTTTTTCCTCTTTTTCCCTCTTTTTCCCTCTTTTCCAGCTCCATCTATGGCTCCCCGCCGCTCCCCCCGGATCCGTCCCTCAGGATCCTCCTCTGGATCCTCCGTCCCCGCTCAGGGATCGGGATCTCGGAGCAGCTCCCTCAGTTCCCCCCAGACCCCGTAAGTTCTTCGGGAATATCCCAAAAATCCCCAAATTCCCTTTTTTCCCTTCCAGTTTTCCAAATTTCTCTTACTCTGACCCATCCTTCCTACATTTTCTTCCCTCCCGACTCCTTTTTATCCATTTTCCCCAATCCCACTTTTGCTTCCCCTCATTTTTCCCACTTTTTTCCCCTCCCAACCCCTTTTTATCCCTTTTTTCCCCAATCCCACTTTTGCTTCCCCTCATTTTTCCCACTTTTTTCCCCTCCCAACCCCTTTTTATCTCATTTTCCCCAATCCCACCTTTGCTTTCCCTCGTTTTTCCCACTTTATTCCCCTCCCAGCCCCTTTTAATCCCATTTTCCCGAATCCCACTTTTGCTTCCCCTCATTTTTCCCACTTTTCCCCCCTCCCAACCCCTTTTTATCCCTTTTTTCCCCAATCCCACCTTTGCTTTCCCTCATTTTTCCCACTTTTCCCCCCCTCCCAACCCCTTTTTATCCCTTTTTTCCCCAATCCCACCTTTGCTTTCCCTCATTTTTCCCACTTTCCCCCCCCTCCCAACCCCTTTTTATCCCTTTTTTCCCCATTCCAATCCCATTCTCCACCATTCCAGCCTCGCTTTTCCTCATTTTCCCCAGATTTTTCCCAGTTTCCCCCCTACTTTTCCCATTTTTCCCCCCATCCCAACCCCTTTTTATCCCATTTTTCCCAAACCCAGCCCACTTCCCCCTCACTTTTCCCCATTTTTCCCCCATCCCAACCCCGTTTTTCCCCCAAATTCCCATTTTTCCACCCCATTTTCCCTCACCCCTGTTATTCCCACAGTGAATTCCCAGCGGATTCCGACTCCGGCAGCGACTTCGAGGCCTCTCTGCCCCCCCGGAATAAACGGGGACCCCCCCGAGGAGCCAACAGGAGCTTGGTAATTCCCAGTTTTTCCCCCAAAATCCCGGATTTTTGGGGGATTTGGAGCCGTTTTTCCTGATTTTCTTTGGGTTTCCAGCAGGTCCCGAAGCGCTCCCGGCTTTTTGGTGGGAATGGGAAGGATTCCGGGCAGGATTCCGAGCAGAATTCCCTGTTCGAGGCGGTTCTTTCGGGAAAAGCGGCCATGGAGGTGCCCCAAAAGTTGGGAAAAGCCTTGGGGGGGTTGCCACAATTCCTGGGTTTCCCTGAAATTCCCGGGTTTTCCCCAAATCTCCCTTTTATTCCCCCCAAATCCCCCTTTTTTGCACTCAAAATATCCTTTTTTCCCCCAAATCTCCTTTTTTTTTTGCTCAAAATCTCCTTTTTTCTCTCCCAAAATCTCCTTTTTTTACTCAAAATTTCCTTTTTTCCCCCCAAGATCTCCTTTTTTCCCCCCAAAATTCCCTTTTTTTGTCCCCAAATCCCCCTTTTTCCCCCCCAGAATTCCCTTTTTTCCTCTAAATCTCCCTTTTTCCCCCCCAAATCTCCCTTTTTCCCCCCCCAAAATTCCCTTTTTCCCCCCAAATCTCCCTTTTCCCCCCAAAATTCCTTTTTTTTTCCTCAAAATCTCCCTTACCCAATCTTTTTCTTCCCCCCCAGAATTCCCTTTTTTTTCCCCCAAAATTCCTTTTTTTCCTCCAAAATCTCCCTTTTTTCCCTCAAAATATCCCTTTATTTCCCCCAAAATTCCCTTTTTGCTCTCTAAATCTCCTTTTTTCTTCCCAAAATTCCCTTTTTCCCCCCAAATCTCCTTTTCCCCCCCCAAAATTCCATTTTTCCCTTGTGAAATTCCCACTTTTCCTTGCAAATTCCTGTTTTTTTTTCCAAAATTCACATTTTATTTGCCTGAAGTCCCTTTTTTTTTTTTTGCTTCAAATTTAATTTTTTTCCTTAAAATTCCCATTTTTTTCCTTAGAATTCCCATTTTTTCCCCCTAATTTTAATTTTTTTCCCTTCAATTTCCCATTTTTACTTGGTGAAATTTTGGGGGGTATTTTTTTGCTATGAATTCCCATTTTTTGCTATAAAATCCCATTTTTCTCCCAAAAATCCCATTTTCTTCCTATAGAATCCCATTTTTCCCCATAAAATCCCATTTTTTCCCCATATAATCCCATTTTTTTCCTATAAAGTCTCATTTTTTTGCCATAAATTCTCATTTTCCCCCAAATTCCCCTTTTTTCCCCCCAAAATCCTATTTTTTTACCATAAAATCCTTTTTTTTTCTAAAAAAATCCCACTTTTTTTACTATGAATTCCCATTTTTTGCTATAAAATCCTATTTCTTTGTTGCAAATCCTATTTTTTCCCATAAAATCCCATTTTTCCCTTAAAATCCCATTTTTCCCTTAAAATCCCATTTTTTTCACCAAAAAATCCCTTTTTTTCCCCCCCCCCAAATCCCATTTTTCCTCCAAAAATCCCTTTTTCCTCATCCCATTTTTTCTCATAAAATCCCCGTTTTTTACCATAAAATCCCACTTTTTCCCCCCAAAAATCCCATTTTTCCCCCAAAACCCCCGGTTCTTTTCTCCCCCCAAAATCCCCATTTTTCCCCCCAAACCCCCATTTTTCCCCAAACCGCCGTTTTTCCGCCCATTTTTTCCCGTTCTCCCGGGTTTTTGTGCAGCCGCTGGTGGACGAGTGGCTGGGCCGGTACCGGCGGCAGCGTGAGGAGGCTCTGCTGGAGCTGCTCAACTGCACCGTGAGGGCCGCGGGCTGCCGGGGTCAGTGTGAAAATGGGGTGAAAAACGGGGAAAATGGGCAAAAATGGGCAAAATTGGCAAAAAACGGGGGAAAAAAGGGAAAAAAAACGGGGAAAAATGGGGGAAAAATGGGCAAAAATGGGGGGAAAAATGGGGGAATTGCTGCTCAACTGCACCGTGAGGGCCGCGGGCTGCCGGGGTCAGTGTGAAAATGGGGTGAAAAACGGGGAAAATGGGCAAAAATGGGCAAAATTGGCAAAAAACGGGGGAAAAAAGGGAAAAAAAACGGGGAAAAATGGGGGAAAAATGGGCAAAAATGGGGGCAAAATGGGCAAAAATGGGGGGAAAAATGGGGGAATTGCTGCTCAACTGCACCGTGAGGGCCGCGGGCTGCCGGGGTCAGCGCGAAAATGGGGTGAAAAACGGGGAAAATGGGCAAAAAGGGGCAAAAAAGGGCAAAAATGGGGAAAAAGAACGGGGAAAATGGGGCAAAAATGAGGCAGGGAAATGGGGCAAAAATGGGGGAAAAATGGGGGAATTGCTGCTCAACTGCACCGTGAGGGCCGCGGGCTGCCGGGGTCAGTGTGAAAATGGGGTGAAAAACGGGGAAAATGGGCAAAAATGGGCAAAATTGGCAAAAAACGGGGGAAAAAAGGGAAAAAAACCGGGGAAAAATGGGGGAAAAATGGGGAAAAATGGGGGGAAAACTGGGGGAATTGCTGCTCAACTGCACCGTGAGGGCCGCGGGCTGCCGAGGTCAGCGCGAAAATGGGGCGAAAAACGGGGAAAATGGGCAAAAATGGGCAAAAATGGGAAAAATGGGCAAAAATGGGAAAAAAATGAGGAAAAATGGGGGCAAAATGGGCACAAATGGGGGGAAAAATGGGGGAATTGCTGCTCAAGTGCACCGTGAGGGCCGCGGGCTGCCGGGGTCAGTGCGAAAATGGGGTGAAAACCGGGGAAAATGGGCAAAAATGGGGGAAAATTGGCAAAAAACGGCGAAAATGGGGCAAAAATGGAGGCAGGGAAATGGGGCAAAAAATGGGGGAAAAATGGGGGAATTGCTGCTCAACTGCACCGTGAGGGCCGCGGGCTGCCGGGGTCAGTGTGAAAATGGGGTGAAAAACGGGGAAAATGGGCAAAAATGGGGGAAAATGGGAAAAAAAGGGAAAAAAAACGGGGAAAATGGGGCAAAAATGAGGCAGGGAAATGGGGCAAAAATGGGGGAAAACTGGGGGAATTGCTGCTCAACTGCACCATGAGGGCCCCGGGCTGCCGGGGTCAGCACTGAAATGGGGCGAAAAATGGGGAAAATGGGCAAAAAGGGGCAAAAATGGCAAAAAACGGGGGAAAAAAGGGAAAAAAAACGAGGAAAAATGGGGGAAAAATGGGCAAAAATGGGGGGAAAAATGGGGGAATTGCTGCTCAACTGCACCGTGAGGGCCGCGGGCTGCCGGGGTCAGCGTGAAAATGGGGTGAAAACCGGGGAAAATGGGCAAAAATGGGCAAAAATGGCAAAAAACGGCGAAAATGGGGCAAAAATGGAGGCAGGGAAATGGGGCAAAAATGGGGGAAAACTGGGGGAATTGCTGCTCAACTGCACCGTGAGGGCCGCGGGCTGCCGGGGTCAGTGTGAAAATGGGGTGAAAAATGGGGAAAATGGGCAAAAATGGGCAAAAATGGCAAAAAACGGGGGAAAAAAGGGAAAAAAAACGGGGAAAAATGGGGGAAAAATGGGCAAAAATGGGGGGAAAACTGGGGGAATTGCTGCTCAACTGCACCGTGAGGGCCGCGGGCTGCCGGGGTCAGCACGAAATGGGGTGAAAACCGGGGAAAATGGGCAAAAATGGGGGGAAATGGGCAAAAATGGGAAAAAAAAAAGGGAAAAAATGGGGAAAAAACGGGGAAAAACCCGGGGAAAACTGGGGGAATTGCTGCTCAACTGCACCGTGAGGGCCGCGGGCTGCCGGGGTCAGCACCGAAATAGGGTGAAAAACGGGGAAAATGGGTAAAAATGGGCAAAATTGGCAAAAAACGGGGGAAAAAAGGGAAAAAAAACGGGGGGAAATGGGCAAAAATGGGGGCAAAATGGGCAAAAATGGGGAAAAATGGGGGAATTGCTGCTCAACTGCACCGTGAGGGCCGCGGGCTGCCGGGGTCAGCGCGAAAATGGGGTGAAAAACGGGGAAAATGGGCAAAAATGGGCAAAAAAGGGCAAAAATGGGGAAAAAGAACGGGGAAAATGGGGCAAAAATGAGGCAGGGAAATGGGGCAAAAATGGGGGAAAAATGGGGGAATTGCTGCTCAACTGCACCGTGAGGGCCGCGGGCTGCCGAGGTCAGCACCGAAATGGGGCGAAAAATGGGGAAAATGGGCAAAAGTGGGCAAAAATGGGCAAAAACGGCAAAAATGGGGCAAAAATGGGCAAAAATGAGGCAGGGAAATGGGGCAAAAATGGGGGAAAACTGGGGGAATTGCTGCTCAACTGCACCGTGAGGGCCGCGGGCTGCCGGGGTCAGCGCGAAAATGGGGCGAAAAACGGGGAAAATGGGCAAAAATGGGCAAAATGGGGGGAAATGGGCAAAAATGGGGAAAAAAAAAAGGGAAAAAATGGGGAAAAAACGGGGAAAAACCCGGGGAAAACCGGGGGAATTGCTGCTCAACTGCACCGTGAGGGCCGCGGGCTGCCGGGGTCAGTGTGAAAATGGGGCGAAAAACGGGGAAAATGGGCAAAAATGGGGGAAAATTGGGCAAAAACGGCGAAAATGGGGCAAAAATGGGCAAAAATGAGGCAGGGAAATGGGGCAAAAATGGGGGAAAACTGGGGGAATTGCTGCTCAACTGCACCGTGAGGGCCGCGGGCTGCCGAGGTCAGCACCGAAATGGGGTGAAAAACGGGGAAAATGGGCAAAAAAGGGCAAAAATGGGAAAAAATGGGCAAAAAACCAGGGGGAAATGGGCAAAAATGGGCAAAAAAACGGGGGGAAATGGGAAAAAATGGGGGAAAATGGGGGAAAAGCCAGGGAAAATGGGAAAAAAAACGGGCAAAAATGGGGGAATTGCTGCTCAATTGCACCGTGAGGGCCGCGGTTCGCTGAGGTCAGCACGAAATGGGGTGAAAAACGGGGAAAATGGGCAAAAATGGCGGAAAAATGGCACAAAAATAGGGAAAATGGGCAAAAATGGGGGGGGAATGGGGGAGAATGGGGGAGAATGGGAGGGAGATGGGAGAAATGGGGAAAAATGGGGGCAAATGGGGGTAAAACGGGGGAAAAATGGGGGGAAATGGGAAACATGGGGGGAAATGGGGGGGAATGGGGAAATGTGGGAGAGAACAGGAAAAATGGGGGTATTGGGATGAGGGAAATGGAGGAAAATGGGATTGGGATGAGGGAAAATGGAGGGAAAATGGGTTTGGGATGAGGGAAAATGGGGTTGGGATGAGGGAAAATGGAGGGAAAATGGGGTTGGGATGAGGGAAATGGAGGAAAATGGGATTGAGATGAGGGAAAATGGAGGGAAAATGGGATTGAGATGAGGGAAAATGGAGGGAAAATGGGTTTGGGATGAAGGAAAATGGAGGAAAATGGGGTTGGGATGAAGGAAAATGGAGGGAAAATGGGGTTGGGATGAGGGAAAATGGAGGAAAATGGGGTTGGGATGAGGGAAAATGGAGGGAAAATGGAACTGGGATGAGGGAAAATGGGGTTGGGATGAGGTAAAACGGTGGAAAATGGGATTGGGATGAGGGAAAATGGGATTGGGATGAGGGAAATGGAGGAAAATGGGCTTGGGATGAGGGAAAATGGAGGGAAAATGGGGCTGGGATGAGGGAAAATGGAGGAAAATGGGATTGGGATGAAGGGAAAATGGGATTGGGATGAGGGGAAGTGGAGGAAAATGGGATTGGGATGAGGGAAAATGGAGGGAAAATGGGGTTGGGATGAGGGAAATGGAGGAAAATGGGATTGGGATGAAGGGAAAATGGAGGGAAAATGGAACTGGGATGGGGGAAATGGGATTGGGATGAGGGAAATGGGATTGGGATGAGGGAAAATGAGGGATTCCGGGGGTGGGATTGGTAAAAACGGGGGGAAAACCGGAGATTTTGGGTTTGGGATGCGGGGAGAAGGCTCAGGAAAAGCAATTCCCGGGAATCCTCAGGCGTGGTGACCCCGGAGATGTTCCGGGAGCTGCAGAATTCCGAGATCATCCAGAGGCTCACCGAGAGCTTCCAGGAGGTACCCCCGGGGTTCTCCAGGGAATTCGGGGCCTTTTCCCGGGAATCCGGGGGGTCTGGGGTCGCCCAAAGTGCCGGGAAGGGATTTTGGGGGGAATTTGGGGGGGTTTTCCATGGGATTTTGGGGGTTTTCCCTGGAATTCTGGGGGTTTTCCCCTGGAATTTCGCGCGTTTTCCGTGGAATTCAAGGTTTTTCCTGGAATTTTTTATGGTTTTCCTGGAGTTTTGGGGGTTTTCCCTGGAATTCTGGGGGTTTTCCCCTGGAATTTCGTGTGTTTTCTGTGGAATTCAAGGTTTTTCCTGGAATTTTTTATGGTTTTCCTGGAGTTTTGGGGGTTTTCCCTGGAATTCTGGGGGTTTTCCCCTGGAATTTCGCGCGTTTTCCGTGGAATTCGAGGTTTTTCCTGGAATTTTTTATGGTTTTCTGTGGGATTTTGGGGGTTTTCCCTGGAATTCTGGGGGTTTTCCTCTGGAATTTCGCGCGTTTTCCGTGGAATTCGAGGTTTTTCCCTGCAATTTTTTATGGTTTTCTGTGGGATTTTGGGGGTTTTCCCTGGAATTTTTTGTGTTTTCCTTTGGAATTTCGCACGTTTTCTATGGAATTCGAGGTTTTTCCCTGGAATTTCTTGTTTTCCCTGGAATTTTGGGGGTTTTTCCCCACAATCTTGGCTGTTTTCTGTGGAATTTTTTGTGTTTTCCCCAGAATTCCAGTTTTTTTGCATGAAATTTAAGGTTTTTCCCTGGAATTTTGGGGGTTTTCCCTGGAATTCTCTGTGTTCTCCACAGAATTCCAGGTGTTTTCCATGAAATTCAAGGTTTTTCCCTGGAATTTTTTATGGTTTTCCTGGAGTTTTGGGGGTTTTCCCTGGAATTCTGGGTGTTCTCCCCTGGAATTTCACGCGTTTTCCGTGGAATTCGAGGTTTTTCCCTGGAATTTCTTGTGTTTTCCCTGGAATTTTGGGGGTTTTTCCCACACTCTTGGCTGTTTTCCAATGAATTTTCCCTGTCTCCCCTGGAATTCGGGTGTTTCCCACCAAATTTTGGGGGTTTTCCCTGGAATTCCACGTGTTTTTCCCAGAATTCCAGGTGTTTCCCATGAAATCCAAGGTTTTTCCCTGGAATTTTTTCGGTTTTTCACGGAATTTCTTGTGTTTCCCAGCGAATTTTGGGGGTTTTCCTTGGAATTCCGTGTGTTTTGCTTGGAATTTTGCATGTTTCCCATGAAATCCGAGGTTTTCCCTGGAATTTCCTCTGTTTTCCTTGCAATCTTGGCTGTTTTCCCTGGAATTTCGCGTGGTTTTCCCTGGAATTCTCCGTGTTTTCCCCAGAATTCCAGCTGTTTCCCATGAAATTCCAGGTTTTTCCATGGAATTTTGCGTGTTTCCCCTGGAATTTCGGGCTCTTTCCCCACAACCTTGGCCGTTTCCCCCCAAACCCACCTTCCCCTTGGAATTCTCCCCCTTCCCCTTGGAATTCTCCCCCTTCCCTTTGGAATTCTCCCCGTTCCCCTTGGAATTCTCCCTGTTCCCCCTGGGAATTCCGCTCTTTCTTCGGGAATTCCGTCCTTTCCCCCGGGAATTCTGCTCCTTTCCCTGGGAATTCCGTCCTTTCCCCTGGGAATTCCGCTCCTTTTCCTCAGAATTCCGCTCTTCCCCTGGGAATTCTGCTCCTTTCCTTGGAATTCCGCTCCTTCCCCTGGGAATTCCTCTCCTTTTCCTTGGGAATTCCACTTCATTCCCTTGGAATCCCTCTCTTTCCCTCAGAATCCCTCTCTATCCCTCAGAATCCCTCTCTATCCCCCAGAATCTCTCTTTTTCCCTCAGAATCCCCCTCTTTCCCTCAGAATCCCTCTCTATCCCTCAGAATTCCTCTCTATCCCTCAGAATTCCTCTCTTTCCCTCAGAATTCCTCTCTATTCCCTCAGAATCCCCCTCTTTCCCTCAGAATCCCTCTCTATCCCTCAGAATCCCTCTCTATCCCTCAGAATGCCTCTCTTTCCCTCAGAATCCCTCTCTATCCCTCAGAATCCCTCTCTATCCCTCAGAATCCCTCTCTTTCCCTCAGAATGCCTCTCTATCCCTCAGAATCCCTCTCTTTCCCTCAGAATCCCTCTCTATCCCTCAGAATTCCTCTCTATCCCTCAGAATTCCTCTCTTTCCCTCAGAATTCCTCTCTATTCCCTCAGAATCCCCCTCTTTCCCTCAGAATGCCTCTCTTTCCCTCAGAATGCCTCTCTTTCCCTCAGAATCTCTCTCTTTCCCTCAGAATTCCTCCCTTTCCCTCAGAATTCCTCTCTATTCCCTCAGAATCCCTCTCTTTCCCTCAGAATTCCTCCCTTTCCCTCAGAATCCCTCTCTATTCCCTCAGAATCCCTCTTTTTCCCTCAGAATCCCTCTTTTTCCCTCAGAATCCCTCTCTATCCCTCAGAATCCCTCTCTTTCCCTCAGAATCCCTCTCTATCCCTCAGAATCCCTCTTTTTCCCTCAGAATTCCTCTCTATCCCTCAGAATCCCTCTCTATCCCTCAGAATCCCTCTCTTTCCCCCACAATCCCTCCCTTTCCCTCACAATTCCTCCCTTTCCCCTCAGGCCTCTCCGGAGTACCCGTTATCCCTCCGTTCCCAGCCCTGGCGCCGTTTCCGGGCTGGATTCTCGGAGCTCCTGGCCGGGATCGTTGAGCGGAGCCGCCACCGGGAGCTGCTCGACGGCTTCCTCATGGACACGTGGCTCTCCTTCCTCACGGGGCTCTCGGACTCGCAGGTGCGCGCCTTCCGCCACACGGCCACCCTGGCAGGTACGGAGCCATTCCTGGGCCTTTTCCTGCCTTTTTCCTGCCTTTTTCCTGCCTTTTTCTGCCTTTTTCCTGGATTTTATCCTGCTTTTATCCTGCCTTTCCTTCCTCACGGGGCTCTCGGACTCGCAGGCGCCTTCCGCCACACGGCCACCCTGGCAGGTACGGAGCCATTCCTGGGCCTTTTCCTGCCTTTTTCGTGGATTTTATCTGGATTTTATCCTGCCTTTTATCCTGCTTTTATTCTGCTTTTATTCTGCTTTTATCCTGTTTTCTTTCTTGCTTTTCCTGCTGCTTTTCCTGCTGCTTTTCCTTCCTCACGGGGCTCTCGGACTCGCAGGCGCCTTCTGCCACACGGCCACCCTGGCAGGTACGGAGCCATTCCCGCCTTTTTCCTGCCTTTTTCCCGCCTTTTTCCCGCCTTTTATCCTGCTTTTATCCTGTTTTTATCCTGCTTTTATCTGGATTTTATCCTGCTTTTCCTGCTGCTTTTCCTGCTGCTTTTCCTTCCTCACGGGGCTCTCGGACTCACAGGCGCCTTCCGCCACACGGCCACCCTGGCAGGTACGGAGCCATTCCTGGGCCTTTTCCTGGGCCTTTTTCCTGCCTTTTTCCTGCCTTTTTCCTGCCTTTTCCTGCTTTTTTCCTGCTTTTTTCCTGGATTTTATCTGGATTTTATCCTGCTTTTCCTGCTGCCTTTCCTTCCTCACGGGGCTCTCGGACTCACAGGCGCCTTCCGCCACACGGCCACCCTGGCAGGTACAGAGTGCTCCTTTTCCTGCTTTTATCCCGATTTTCCTGCTTTTCCTGGTTTTTATCCTACTTTTCCTGCTGCTTTCATCCTGCTTTCCCTTCCTCATGGGCCTCTCGGACTCGCAGGTGCCTTCTGCCACACAGCCACGCTGGCAGGTAGGGAGTGATTCCTGGTTTGCCTTTTTCTGCCTTTTTCTTGGCTTTTATCTGGATTTTATCCTGTTTTTATCCTGCCTTTTATCTGGATTTTATCCTGCTTTTCCTGCTGCTTTTCCTGCTGCTTTTCCTTCCTCACGGGGCTCTCGGACTCGCAGGCGCCTTCCGCCACACGGCCACCCTGGCAGGTACGGAGCCATTCCTGGGCCTTTTCCTGGGCCTTTTTCCTGCCTTTTTCCTGCCTTTTTCCTGCCTTTTATCCTGCCTTTTTCCTGCCTTTTTCCTGCTTTTTTCCTGCTTTTTTCCTGGATTTTATCTGGATTTTATCCTGCTTTTCCTGCTGCCTTTCCTTCCTCACGGGGCTCTTGGACTCACAGGCACCTTCCGCCACACGGCCACCCTGGCAGGTACAGAGTGCTCCTTTTCCTGCTTTTATCCCGATTTTCCTGCTTTTCCTGGTTTTTATCCTACTTTTCCTGCTGCTTTCATCCTGCTTTCCCTTCCTCATGGGCCTCTCGGACTCGCAGGCGCCTTCTGCCACACAGCCACGCTGGCAGGTAGGGAGTGATTCCTGGTCTGCCTTTTTCTGCCTTTTTCTTGGCTTTTATCTGGATTTTATCCTGCTTTTCCTGCTGCTTTTCCTGCTGCTTTTCCTTCCTCACGGGGCTCTCGGACTCACAGGCGCCTTCCGCCACACGGCCACCCTGGCAGGTACGGAGCCATTCCCGCTGCTCTTCCTGCTTTTTTCCTGCTTTTTTCCTGCCTTTTCCTGCCTTTTTCCTGGATTTTATCTGGATTTTATCCTGCTTTTATCCTGCCTTTTATCCTGCTTTTATCTGGATTTTATCCTGCTTTTCCTGCTGCTTTTCCTGCTGCTGTTCCTTGCTCACGGGGCTCTCGGACTCGCAGGCGCCTTCCACCACACGGCCACCCTGGCAGGTACGGAGCCATTCCTGGGCCTTTTCCTGCCTTTTTCGTGGATTTTATCTGGATTTTATCCTGCCTTTTATCCTGCTTTTATTCTGCTTTTATTCTGCTTTTATCCTGTTTTCTTTCTTGCTTTTCCTGCTGCTTTTCCTGCTGCTTTTCCTTCCTCACGGGGCTCTCGGACTCGCAGGTGCGCGCCTTCCGCCACACGGCCACCCTGGCAGGTACGGAGCCATTCCTGGGCCTTTTCCTGGGCCTTTTCCTGCCTTTTTCCTGCCTTTTCCTGCTTTTTTCCTGCTTTTTTCCTGCATTTTATCTGGATTTTATCCTGCTTTTCCTGCTGCTTTTCCTGCTGCTTTTCCTTCCTCACGGGGCTCTCGGACTCGCAGGTGCGCGCCTTCCGCCACACGGCCACCCTGGCAGGTACGGAGCCATTCCTGGGCCTTTTCCTGCCTTTTCCCTGCCTTTTTCCTGCCTTTTCCTGCTTTTTTTCTGCATTTTATCCGGATTTTATCTGGATTTTATCCTGCTTTTCCTGCTGTTTTTCCTGCTGCTTTTCCTTCCTCACGGGGCTCTCGGACTCACAGGCACCTTCCGCCACATGGCCACCCTGGCAGGTAGGGAGCCATTCCTGGGCCTTTTCCTGCCTTTTTCCTGGATTTTATCTGGATTTTGTCCTGCTTTTATCCTGCATTTTATCTGGATTTTATCCTGCTTTTATCCTGCCTTTTATCCTGCTTTTGTCTGGATTTTGTTCTGCTTTTCCTGCTCCTTTTCCTGCTGCTTTTCCTGCTGCTTTTCCTTGCTCACGGGGCTCTCGGACTCGCAGGCGCCTTCCGCCACACGGCCACCCTGGCAGGTACGGAGCCATTCCCGCCTTTTTCCCGCCTTTTTCCCGCCTTTTTCCCGCCTTTTATCCTGCTTTTATCCTGTTTTTATCCGGATTTTATCTGGATTTTATCCTGCTTTTCCTGCTGTTTTTCCTGCTGCTTTTCCTTCCTCACGGGGCTCTCGGACTCACAGGCGCCTTCCGCCACACGGCCACCCTGGCAGGTACAGAGTGCTCCTTTTCCTGCTTTTATCCTGATTTTCCTGCTTTTCCTGGTTTTTATCCTACTTTTCCTGCTGCTTTCATCCTGCTTTCCCTTCCTCATGGGCCTCTCGGACTCGCAGGTGCCTTCTGCCACACAGCCACGCTGGCAGGTAGGGAGTGATTCCTGGTTTGCCTTTTTCTGCCTTTTTCTTGGCTTTTATCGGGATTTTATCCTGTTTTTATCCTGCCTTTTATCTGGATTTTATCCTGCTTTTCCTGCTGCTTTTCCTGCTGCTTTTCCTGCTGCTTTTCCTTCCTCACGGGGCTCTGGGACTCGCAGGCGCCTTCCGCCACACGGCCACCCTGGCAGGTACGGAGCCATTCCCGCTGCTTTTCCTGAATTTCCCTCCTTCCCAACCCCATTTTTTTCCTATTTTCCCCCATTTTTTCCCATTTTTTTTCTGTTTTTTCCCTTTTTTTTTTCCGGTTTTTCCTATTTTCCCCCACTTTCATCCCAAACCCCCTGTGTTTTCCCCCAGCTCTGAAGGTGATGAGCTCCCTGCTGGAATTTCCCTCTCTCCCATCCCAATTTTCCCCCTTTTATTCCCATTTTCCCCCCATTTTCTCCCATTTTTGCCCCATTTTCTCCCATTTTTCCCCCGTTTTTTCCCATTTTTTCCCTGTTTTTTCCCATTTTCCCCCACTTTCACCCCAAATCTCCCCTGTTTCCCCCAGCCCTGAAGGTGATGAGCTCTCTGGTGGCCGTGGCTGTGGGATTTCCCTCTCTCCCATCCCGATTTTCCCCCTTTTTTCCCCCCCCCTTTTTACCCATTTTCTCTCATTTTTCCCCCGTTTTTTCCCATTTTTTCCCTGTTTTTTCCCATTTTCCCCCACTTTCACCCCAAATCTCCCCTGTTTCCCCCAGCCCTGAAGGTGATGAGCTCCCTGCTGGAATTTCCCTCTTTCCCATCCCAATTTTCCCCCTTTTTTTCCCCCCTTCTTACCCATTTTTTTTCCGTTTTCTCCCATTTTTTCCCCGTTTTTTCCCATTTTTTTTCTGTTTTTCCCCATTTTCCCCCTTTTTCACCCCAAACCTCTCCTTTTTCCCCCAGCCCTGAAGGTGATGAGCTCCCTGGTGGCCGTGGCCGTGGGATTTCCCTCTCTCCCATCCCAATTTTCCCCTTTTTATTCCCATTTTCCCCCCATTTTCTCCCATTTTTCTCCCGTTTTTTCCCATTTTTTCCCTGTTTTTCCCATTTTCCCCCATTTTCACCCCAAACCCCCTGTGTTTTCCCCCAGCCCTGAAGGTGATGAGCTCCCTGGTGGCCGTGGCCGTGGGATTTCCCTCTCTCCCATCCCGATTTTCCCCCTTTTATTCCCATTTTCCCCCCATTTTTTCCCATTTTTTTTCTGTTTTTTCCCATTTTTTCCCTGTTTTTTCCCATTTTCCCCCTTTTTCACCCCAAACCCCCTGTGTTTTCCCCCAGCCCTGAAGGTGATGAGCTCCCTGCTGGAATTTCCCTCTTTCCCATCCCGATTTTCCCCCTTTTTTCCCCCCCTTTTTACCCATTTTTCCCCATTTTCCCCCCATTTTCTCCCATTTTCCCCCCGTTTTTCCCCATTTTTCCCCCGTTTTTTCCCATTTTTTCCCTGTTTTTCCCCATTTTCCCCCATTTTCACCCCAAATCTCCCCTGTTTCCCCCAGCCCTGAAGGTGATGAGCTCCCTGGTGGCCGTGGCCGTGGGATTTCCCTCTCTCCCATCCCAATTTTCCCCCTTTTATTCCCATTTTCCCCCCATTTTCTCTCATTTTTCCCCCGTTTTTTCCCATTTTTTCCCTGTTTTTTCCCATTTTCCCCCACTTTCACCCCAAATCTCCCCTGTTTCCCCCAGCTCTGAAGGTGATGAGCTCCCTGCTGGAATTTCCCTCTCTCCCATCCCAATTTTCCCCCTTTTATTCCCATTTTCCCCCCATTTTCTCCCATTTTCCCCCCGTTTTTTCCCATTTTTTCCCTGTTTTTTCCCGTTTTCCCCCATTTTCACCCCAAACCTGCTGTGTTTTCCCCCAGCCCTGAAGGTGATGAGCTCCCTGCTGGAATTTCCCTCTCTCCCATCCCAATTTTCCCCCTTTTATTCCCATTTTCCCCCGTTTTTCCCCATTTTTCCCCCGTTTTTCCCCATTTTTTCCCTGTTTTTTCCCATTTTCCCCCACTTTCACCCCAAATCTTCCCTGTTTCCCCCAGCTCTGAAGGTGATGAGCTCCCTGCTGGAATTTCCCTCTCTCCCATCCCAATTTTCCCCCTTTTATTCCCATTTTCCCCCCATTTTCTCCCATTTTCCCCCCGTTTTTTCCCATTTTTCCCTGTTTTTTCCCGTTTTCCCCCATTTTCACCCCAAACCCCCTGTGTTTTCCCCCAGCTCTGAAGGTGATGAGCTCCCTGCTGGAATTTCCCTCTCTCCCATCCCAATTTTCCCCTTTTTATTCCCATTTTTCCCCCATTTTCTCCCATTTTTCCCCCGTTTTTTCCCATTTTTTTTCTGTTTTTCCCCATTTTCCCCCACTTTCACCCCAAACCCCCTGTGTTTTCCCCCAGCCCTGAAGGTGATGAGCTCCCTGCTGGAATTTCCCTCTTTCCCATCCCAATTTTCCCCCTTTTATTCCCCCCTTCTTACCCATTTTTTTTCCGTTTTCTCCCATTTTTCCCTGTTTTTTCCCATTTTTTTTCTGTTTTTCCCCATTTTCCCCCTTTTTCACCCCAAACCTCTCCTTTTTCCCCCAGCCCTGAAGGTGATGAGCTCCCTGCTGGAATTTCCCTCTCTCCCATCCCAATTTTCCCCCTTTTATTCCCATTTTCCCCCCATTTTCTCCCATTTTCCCCCCGTTTTTCCCCATTTTTCCCCCGTTTTTTCCCATTTTTTCCCTGTTTTTCCCCATTTTCCCCCCTTTTTCACCCCAAATCTCCCCTGTTTCCCCCAGCCCTGAAGGTGATGAGCTCCCTGCTGGAATTTCCCTCTCTCCCATCCCGATTTTCCCCCTTTTATTCCCATTTTCCCCCCATTTTCTCCCATTTTTCCCCCGTTTTTTCCCATTTTTCCCCCATTTTTTCCCATTTTTTCCCTGTTTTTTCCCATTTTCCCCCATTTTCACCCCAAACCCCCTGTGTTTTCCCCCAGCCCTGAAGGTGATGAGCTCCCTGCTGGAATTTCCCTCTTTCCCATCCCAATTTTCCCCCTTTTATTCCCATTTTCCCCCCATTTTCTCCCATTTTCCCCCCGGTTTTCCCCATTTTTCCCCTGTTTTTCCCCATTTTTCCCCCGTTTTTTCCCATTTTTTCCCTGTTTTTTCCCCTTTTCCGCCACTTTCACCCCAAACCCCCTGTGTTTTCCCCCAGCCCTGAAGGTGATGAGCTCCCTGCTGGAATTTCCCTCTTTCCCATCCCAATTTTCCCCCTTTTATTCCCATTTTCCCCCCATTTTCTCTCATTTTTCCCCCGTTTTTTCCCATTTTTTTTCTGTTTTTCCCCATATTCCCCCATTTTCACCCCAAATCTCCCCTGTTTCCCCCAGCCCTGAAGGTGATGAGCTCCCTGCTGGAATTTCCCTCTCTCCCATCCCAATTTTCCCCTTTTTATTCCCATTTTTCCCCCGTTTTTTCCCATTTTCCCCCCGTTTTTTCCCATTTTTTCCCTGTTTTTTCCCATTTTCCCCCACTTTCACCCCAAATCTCCCCTGTTTCCCCCAGCCCTGAAGGTGATGAGCTCTCTGGTGGCCGTGGCTGTGGGATTTCCCTCTCTCCCATCCCGATTTTCCCCCTTTTTTCCCCCCCCCCTTTTTACCCATTTTCTCTCATTTTTCCCCCGTTTTTTCCCATTTTTTCCCTGTTTTTTCCCATTTTCCCCCACTTTCACCCCAAATCTTCCCTGTTTCCCCCAGCTCTGAAGGTGATGAGCTCCCTGCTGGAATTTCCCTCTTTCCCATCCCAATTTTCCCCCTTTTTTTCCCCCCTTCTTACCCATTTTTTTTCCGTTTTCTCCCATTTTTCCCCCGTTTTTTCCCATTTTTTTTCTGTTTTTCCCCATTTTCCCCCTTTTTCACCCCAAACCTCTCCTTTTTCCCCCAGCCCTGAAGGTGATGAGCTCCCTGCTGGAATTTCCCTCTTTCCCGTCCCGATTTTCCCCCTTTTTTCCCCCCCTTTTTACCCATTTTTCCCCATTTTCCCCCCATTTTCTCTCATTTTTCCCCCGTTTTTTCCCATTTTTTTTCTGTTTTTCCCCATTTTCCCCCTTTTTCACCCCAAACCTCTCCTTTTTCCCCCAGCCCTGAAGGTGATGAGCTCCCTGCTGGAATTTCCCTCTCTCCCATCCCGATTTTCCCCCTTTTTCCCCCCCCCTTTTTACCCATTTTTCCCCATTTTCCCCCCATTTTCTCTCATTTTTCCCCCGTTTTTTCCCATTTTTTCCCTGTTTTTCCCCATTTTCCCCCTTTTTCACCCCAAATCTCCCCTGTTTCCCCCAGCCCTGAAGGTGATGAGCTCCCTGGTGGCCGTGGCCGTGGCCGTGGGGCAGCAGCAGGAGCGCTCCCGGCGCCAGCTGGAGGCCGAGAGGGCCAAAGCGCCGGCGCGGAGGGGCAGCGAGCGGCTCGAGGCGCTCGAGGAGCAAGGACGGGAGGTGCCGGGGGGGGCTGGGGGATTTTGGGGCATTTTGGGGATTTTTGGGATTTTTTGGGGATTTTTTTGGGATTTTTTTTTGATTTTTTGGGATTTTTTTTTGATTTTTTTTTGATTTTTTGGGATTTTTTTTTTATTTTTTTTGATTTTTTTTTATTTTTTTGGGATTTTTTTTTGATTTTTCGAGGATTTTTTTGGAGATTTTTTTTTGATTTTTTGGGATTTTTTGGGATTTTTTTTTATTTTTTTTATTTTTTTATTTTTTGATTTTTTTGATTTTTTTTATTTTTTTTTTTTTTGATTTTTTTGGGATTTTTTTTGATTTTTTGGGATTTTTTGGGATTTTTTTTTGATTTTTTTTGATTTTTTTTGATTTTTTTTGATTTTTTTTAATTTTTTTGATTTTTTTTGATTTTTTTGGGGATTTTTTTGGGATTTTTTTTTGATTTTTCGGGGATTTTTTTGGAGATTTTTTTTTGGATTTTTAAAAAAATTTTGGGGACTTTTTTTGGGGAATTTTTGGGGATTTTTTTGAGATTTTTTTTGGATTTTTTAAAATTTTTTTGGGACTTTTGGGGGTTTTTTTTGGTTTTTATTTTTGTATTTTTTTCTATTTTTTTTGGATTTTTGGGGATTTTTTTTGGATTTTTTTGGATTTCTTGGCAGTTTTTTGGATTTTTTTTATTTTTTTGGGATTTTTGGGGGGATTTTTTTGAGATTTTTTGTGTTTTAAAATTTAAACTTTTTTGGGGATTTTTGGGGATTTTTTGGGGATTTTTTTGGTTTTTTGTTTTTGGATTTTTTTTTTTTTGGACTTTTGGGGATTTTTGAGGATTTTTTTGGATTTCTTGGGGTTTTTCAGATTTTTTTTTTTTTTTTTGATTTTTTTTGATTTTTGTGGATTTTGGGGGGATTTTTTTGGGGGGGGTTGGGATTTTTCTGGGGGGGGATTTTTTTGAGATTTTTTTGGGATTTTTTTGGGATTTTTTCTGACATTTGGGGATATTTTTGGTAATGTTTTTGCAATTTTTTTGAGGATTTTTGGGGATTTTTTGGGATTTTTTTAGGATTTTTTTGGATATTTTTTTATTTTTGGGGCATTTTTTGGGGTTTTTTTTGACATTTTTGGGGATTTTTTAGGGATTTTTTGGGATTTTTTTGGTTTTTTTTCTGATTTTTGGTTTTTTTTGGGGAAAGTTTTTGCAATTTTTTTGAGATTTTTTGGGGATTTTTTGGGGCATTTTTTTGGATTTTTTGGGTTTTTTTTGAGGAAGTTTTGGGATTTTTTGGGGATTTTTTTGGGTTGTTTTGATGATTTTTGGGAGGTTTTTTTTGATTTTTTGAGGATTTTTTTTGATTTTTGGGGGCTTTTTTTAGATTCTTTGGGGATTTTTAGGGACTTTTTTTAGTTTTTGGGATTTTTTTGGGAATTTTTTATTTTTTTGAGATTTTTTGGGATTTTGGGGGAATTTGGGGGATATTGCGGGGGATTTGGTGGATTTTGGGTGGATTTGTTGGACTTGGGGTGGATTTTGGGTGGAATTGGGGGGATTTTGGGTGGAATTGGGGGGATTTGGGGTGGATTTTGATGGATTTGAGAGGGAATTTGGGGGATTTTGGGGTGGATTTGTTGGATTTGGGGGTGATTTTGGGTGGACATTGTTGTATTTGGGGTGGATTTGTTGGATTTGGGGGTGATTTTGGGTGGACTTGGGGGGATTTGGGGTGGATTTGTTGGATTTGGGGGTGCTTTTGGGTGGAATTGTTGGATTTGGGGGTGCTTTTGGGTGGAATTGGGGGGATTTGGGGTGGATTTGTTGGATTTTGGGTGGATTTTGATGGATTTGGGGTGGATTTTGATGGATTTGAGGGGGAATTTGGGGATTTGGGGTGGAATTTGGTGGATTTTGGGGTGGATTTGTCGGATTTTGGGTGGAATGGGGGGGATTTTGGGGCCCTGAATTCCCGGGAATCGCAGCTGCGGGAGCAGCAGGAGGAGCTGGAGCTGCTGATGAACGCGATCTTCAAAGGGGTCTTTGTGCACCGCTACCGGTGAGGGGAAAGGCCGGAATTCCGGGGGAAAAACGGGGAAAAAACAGGGAAAAATGGGAAAAGGGAGCAGGAAAATGGGAAAAGGGAGCAGGAAAATGGGGGAAAATGGGGGGGAAATGGGAAAAATGGAGGGAAAATGGAGGGAAAAAGGAACGGGGTCTTCAAGGGCGTCTTCGTGCACCGCTACCGGTGAGGGGAAAGGCCGGAATTCCGGGGGAAAACGGGGAAAAAACAGGGAAAAATGGGAAAAGGGAGCAGGAAAATGGGAAAAGGGAGCAGGAAAATGGGGGAAAATGGGGGGGAAATGGGAAAAATGTGAGGGAAAATGGGAAAAATGGAGGGAAAAAGGAACGGGATCTTCAAGGGCGTCTTCGTGCACCGCTACCGGTGAGGGGAAAGGCCGGAATTCTGGGGGGAAAATGGGGAAAAAACAGGGAAAAATGGGGAAAGGGAGCAGGAAAATGGGAAAAGGGAGCAGGAAAATGGGGGAAAATGGGGGGGAAATGGGAAAAATGGAGGGAAAATGGAGGGAAAAAGGAACGGGGTCTTCAAGGGCGTCTTCGTGCACCGCTACTGGTGAGGGGAAAGGCCGGAATTCTGGGGGAAAAACGGGGAAAAATGGGGAAAAATGGAAAAAGGGAGCAGGAAAATGGGAAAAGGGAGCAGGAAAATGGGGGAAAATGGGGGGGAAATGGGAAAAATGTGAGGGAAATGGGAAAAATGGGAGGGAAAAAGGAACGGGATCTTCAAGGGCGTCTTCGTGCACCGCTACTGGTGAGGGGAAAGGCCGGAATTCCGGGGGAAAAATGGGGAAAAAACAGGGAAAAAGGAGCAGGAAAATGGGAAAAATGGGGAGGGAAATGGGAAAAATGGGAGGGAAATGGAGGGAAAATGGGGAAAATGGAGGGAAAAAGGAGCTGGATTTGCAGGTGAGGCTTCGTGCATGGGTAGTGGTGAGGGGAAAGCCCGGAATTCCGGGGGAAAAACAGGGAAAAATGGTAAAAACGAGCAGGAAAATGGGGAAAGGGAGCAGGAAAATGGGAAAAAAATGGGGGAAAATGGGAAAAATGGGAGGGAAATGGGAAAAATGGAGGGAAAAAGGAACGGGATCTTCGAGGGCGTCTTTGTGCACCCACTGGTGAGGGGAAAGGCCGGAATTCTGGGGGGAAAATGGGAAAAATGGGAAAAATGATCCTGAAAATGGGGAAAGGGAGCAGGAAAATGGGAAAAATGGGGGGGAAATGGAGGGAAAATGGGGGTGAAATGGAAAAAAATGGGGGGAAAATGGGGAAAATGGAGGGAAAAAGGAACGGGATCTTCAAGGGGAGGTTTTGTGCACCGCTACCGGTGAGGGGAAAGGCCGGAATTCCGGGGGAAAAATGGGGAAAAAACAGGGAAAAATGGGGAAAGGGAGCAGGAAAATGGGAAAAGGGAGCAGGAAAATGGGAAAAGGGAGCAGGAAAATGGGGGAAAATGGGGGGGAAATGGGAAAAATGGAGGGAAAAAGGAACGGGGTCTTCAAGGGCGTCTTCGTGCACCGCTACCGGTGAGGGGAAAGGCCGGAATTCCGGGGGAAAAATGGGGAAAAAACAGGGAAAAAGGAGCAGGAAAATGGGAAAAATGGGGAGGGAAATGGGAAAAATGGGAGGGAAATGGAGGGAAAATGGGGAAAATGGAGGGAAAAAGGAGCTGGATTTGCAGGTGAGGTGAGGCTTCGTGCATGGGTAGTGGTGAGGGGAAAGCCCGGAATTCCGGGGGAAAAACAGGGAAAAATGGTAAAAACGAGCAGGAAAATGGGGAAAGGGAGCAGGAAAATGGGAAAAAAATGGGGGAAAATGGGAAAAATGGGAGGGAAATGGGAAAAATGGAGGGAAAAAGGAACGGGATCTTCGAGGACGTCTTTGTGCACCCACTGGTGAGGGGAAAGGCCGGAATTCTGGGGGGAAAATGGGAAAAATGGGAAAAATGAGCAGGAAAATGGGGAAAGGGAGCAGGAAAATGGGAAAAATGGGGGGGAAATGGAGGGAAAATGGGGGTGAAATGGAAAAAAATGGGGGGAAAATGGGAAAATGGAGGGAAAAAGGAACGGGATCTTCAAGGGGAGGTTTTGTGCACCGCTACCGGTGAGGGGAAAGGCCGGAATTCTGGGGGAAAAACAGGGAAAAATGGGAAAATGAGCAGGAAAATGGGGAAAACGATCCTGCCCGGGAGCAGGGACGTGGTGCCCGAAATCCGCGCGATGTGCATGGAGGAGCTGGGGCTGTGGATAAGGAAATTCCCGGCATCCTTCCTGACCGACGGCCACCTCAAGTACCTGGGCTGGACCCTCCACGACAAGGTGGGGCCGGAATTCCGCGCTGGGAGGGCCGGGAAGGGCGGGAAAAGGCGGGGGGATGAGGGAAAATGGGATTGGGATGAGGGAAAATGGGGAGAAAATGAGGGAAAATGGGGAGGAAATGAGGGAAAATGGGGAGAAAATGAGGGAAAATGGGGAGAAAATGAGGGAAAATGGGGAGGAAATGAGGGAAAATAGGGAGAAAATGAGGGAAAATGAGGGAAAATGGGGAGAAAATGAGGGGGAATGGAGGGAAAATGGGGAGAAAATGAGGGGGAATGGAGGGAAAATGAGGGAAAATGGGGAGAAACGGGGAGAAAATGAGGGAAAATAGGGAGAAAATGAGGGAAAATAGGGAGAAAATGAGGGAAAATAGGGAGAAAATGAGGGAAAATGGGGAGGAAATGAGGGAAAATAGGGAGAAAATGAGGGAAAATAGGGAGAAAATGAGAGAAAATGAGGAAAATGGGGGGAAACAGAAAGTGAGGGGGAATGGAGGGAAAATGAGGGAAAATGGGGAGAAAATGAGGAAAACGGGGTAAAACAGAAAATGAGGGGGAATGGGGGAAATTGGGGAGAAAATGAGGGAAATCTGAGGGGAAATGAGGGAAAATGGGATTGGGATGAGGGAAAACGGGGAGAAAATGAGGGGGAATGGAGGGAAAATGAGGGAAAATGGGGAGAAACGGGGAGAAAAGGAGGGGGAGTGAGGGAAATGGGGAGAAAATGAGGAGAAAATGAGGGAAAATGAGGGAAAAGGGGGAGAAAATGAGGGGGAATGGAGGGAAAATGAGGGAAAATGAGAGAAAACGGGGAGAAAATGAGGGGGAGTGAGGGAAATTGGGAGAAAATGAGGGAAATGAGGGGAAAATGAGGGGAAATGTGTTTGGAATGAGGGAAAATGGGGAGAAAATGAGGGGGAGTGAGGGAAAATGAGGGAAAACGGGGGGAAAATGAGGGAAAATGGGGAGAAAGTGAGGAAAATGGGGAGAAAGTGAGGAAAATGGGGGAAAACAGAAAATGAGGGAGAATGGGGGAAATTGGGGAGAAAATGAGGGAAATCTGAGGGGAAATGAGGGAAAATGGGATTGGGATGAGGGAAAACGGGGAGAAAATGAGGGGGAATGGAGAGAAAATGAGGGGGAATGGAGAGAAAATGAGGGAAAACGGGGAGAAAATGAGGGGGAATGGAGAGAAAATAAGGGAAAATGGGGGGAAAATGAGGGAAAACGGGGAGAAAATGAGGGGGAATGGAGAGAAAATAAGGGAAAATGGGGGGAAAATGAGGGAAAACGGGGAGAAAATGAGGGGGAATGGAGAGAAAATAAGGGAAAATGGGGGGAAAATGAGGGAAAATGGGGAGAAAATGAGGGAAAATGGGGAGAAACGGGGAGAAAATGAGGGAAAATGAGAGAAAATGAGGGGAAATGGGATTGGGATGAAGGAAACCAGAGAAAAAATGAGGGAAAATGAGGGAAAACGGGGAGAAAATGAGGGGGAGTGAGGGAAATTGGGAGAAGATGAGGGAAAATGGGGAGAAAATGGAGAGAAGATGAGGGGAAATGGGATTGGGATGAGGGAAAACAGGGAGAAAATGAGGAGGAATGGAGGGAAATTGGGAAAAAATGGAGAAAATGAGGGAAATCTGAGGGGAAATGAGGGAAAATAGGGTTGGGATGAGGGAAAATGAGGAGAAAATGAGGGAAAATGGGGAGAAAATGGGGAGAAGATGAGAGAAATTGGGGAGAAAATGGGGGGGAAATGAGGGGAAATGGGGAGAAAATGGGAGAAAATGGGGGAATGAGGGAAAATGGGAGAAAATGAGGGAAAATGGGATTGGGATGAGGGAAAATGTGGAGAAAATGAGGTGGAATGAGGGAAATTGGGGAGAAATTGGGGAGAAAATGAGGGAAATTGGGGAGAAAATGGGGAGAAGATGAGAGAAATTGGGGAGAAAATGGGGGAAAATGAGGGAAAATGGGGAGAAAATGAGGGAAAATGGGGAGAAAATAAAGGAAAATGGGGAGAAAATGAGGGAAAATGAGGGGGAATGGGGGAAATTGGGAGAAAATGGGAGAAAATGAGGGAAAAATGGGAGAAAATGAGGGAAATTTGAGGGAAAGTGAGGGAAAATGGGATTGGGATGAGGGAAAACGGGGAGAGAATGAGGGGAAATGAAGAGAAAATGAGAGAAATTTGAGAGTAAAGGGAGAAAAAATTGAAATGGGTTTGGGATGGGGAAAATGATGGGAAAACGGAGGGAAAAGGAGGGAAAATGGAGGGAAAATGAGGTGGGAATGGGAAAAATGGGGCGGGAAGAGGGAAAAATGGAGGGAAAATAAGGGAAAAGGGGATTGAGGTGAGGGAAAATGGGAGAAAATGAGGGAAATGTGAGGGAAATGTGAGGGAAATTTGAGGGAAAACGGGGTGGGAATGGGGAAAATGCTGGAGAACGACGAAAACTGGGATGGGATGAGGGGAAATTGGGGAAACCGAGGTTGGAATGGGGGAAAACGTTGGGGAAGAGGTTTGGAAAGGAGAGAAATGGAGGGAAAATGAGAAAAAGAGAGTGGGAATGGGGAGAAATTATGGAAAAAGGGAGGAAAAATGGGGGAAAAAGGGTGGGAATGAGGGAAATTTGGGCTCCAGGTGGATCCAGGGGGGTTGGAGATGCCGGAATTCCTGATTTTTTCCCACTTTTCCAGCACGGGGAGGTTCGGCTCCAGTGTGTGAAGGCCCTGCAGGGAATTTATGGAATTCCGGAGATGGCCCCGAACCTGGAGCTGTTCACGGAGAGGTTCAAGGTCTGGGAAAAACGGGGAAAAATGGGGGGAAAATGGGAAAAATGGGGGGAAAAATGAGGGAAAAGGGGGAGGAAATGAGGGAAAAATGGGGGGAAAATGGGAAAAATGGGGGAAAAATGGGGGGGAAAATGGGAATAAATGGGGGGAAATGAGAGAAAAGCAGGAAATGAGGGAAAAATGGGGGGGAAATGGGAAAAGGGGTGGAAAAGAGGGAAAAATGGGGGGAAATAAGGGAAAAATGGGGGAAAATGGGGGGAACTGGGAAAAATAGGGGGAAATGGGGGAAAAGAGGGAAAAATGGGGGAAAACGGGGAAAAATGGCAGAAAAATGGGGGGGAAATAAGGGAAAAATGGGGGAAAATGGGGGGAACTGGGAAAAATAGGGGGAAATGGGGGAAAAGAGGGAAAAATGGGGGAAAACGGGGAAAAATGGCAGAAAAATGGGGGGGAAATGGGAAAATGGGAAAAATGGGAAAAATGAGGGAAAATGGGAGGAAATGAGGGAAAAATGGGGGAAAATGGGGGGAAAAGTGGGAATAAATGGGAGAAATGAGGGAAAAAGGAGGAAAAATGGGAATAAATGGGGGGAAATGAGGGAAAAGGGGCAGGAAATGAGGGAAAAATGGGGGGAAATGGGAAAAATAGGGGAAACTGGGAGAAATGGGGGGAAATGGGGGAAAACTGGGAAAAATGGGGGAAAATGGCGGGAAAATGGGAAAAATGGGGGGGAAATAAGGGAAAAATGGGGAAAATGAGGGAAAAGGGGGAGGAAATGGGGGAAAAATGGGGGGAAACTGGGAAAAATGGGGGGAAATGGGGGAAAAGAGGGAAAAATGGGGGGAAAAGGGAAAAAACTGGGGGAAAATGGGAAATGAGGGGAAACTAGGGGGAAATGGGGAGGAAATGAGGGAAAAATGGGGAAAATGAGGGGAAAAGGGGGGGGGAATGGGGGAAAAGAGGGAAAAATGGGGGAAAAGGGGGAAAAATGGCGGGAAAATGGGAAATGGGGGAAAAGGGGGAAAATGGGGGGAAAAATGAGGGAAAAGGGGGAGGAAATGAGGGAAAAATGGGGGGAAAATGGGGGGAAAAATGAGGGAAAAGGGGGACGAAATGAGAGAAAAATGGGGGGGAAACTGGGAAAACTGGGGGAAAATTGGGGGGGAAATGGGAATAAACGGGGGGAAATGAGGGAAAAGGGGCAGGAAATGAGGGAAAAAGGGGGGGGAAAGAGGAAAAAATGGGAAAATGGGGCTGGAATGGGGGGAAAAAAGCGGGAAAATGGGGCTGGAAGAAGCGGGGGGATGGGGAGGGTCCCCGAATCCCCGCTGGGATCCCGGATCCGGGAGCGGCTCCGGGCCTTTGGGAATTGCAGCCGCGCTTGGTGGCCATGGCCCACGACAAGGAGCCCGAGGTGGCCCTGCAGGTGCTGAGGCTGCTCACGGAGCTGGACAGGTGAAATCCGGGAATTCTCCGGGAATTTTCGGGAATTCGGGGAATTTGGGGAATTTGGGGAATTGGGGAGGGGGGCGGCTGCAGGATCCCGGGGTGGGACAGAGCTGCGGGAAGGGAATCTGGGGGGATTTTGGGGGGGTTTTGGGGGGATTTTGGGGAGTTTTGGAGAGATTTTGGGGAGTTTTTGGGAATTTTTGGGGGATTTTGAGGAATTTTGGGGGATTTTGGGGGGTTTTGAGGAGATTTTGGGGAATTTAGGGGAGATTTTGGGAATTTTTGGGGAATTTTGGGGGATTTTGGGCGATTTCTGGGAGATTTTGGGGAGTTTTTGGGAGATTTTTGGGAGATTTTGAGGAATTTTGGGGGATTTTGGGGAGTTTTGGGGAGATTTTGAGGAATTTTGGGGGATTTTGGGAATTTTTGGGGGATTTTGGGGGATTTCTGGGAGATTTTGGGGAGTTTTTGGGGGATTTGGGGGAGATTTTGAGGGATTTGGGGGAGTTTTTGGGAGATTTTGGCGAGTTTTTGGGAGATTTTTGGGAATTTTTGGGAGATTTTGAGGAATTGTGGGGGATTTTGGGGGATTTTTGGGAGATTTTGGGGAATTTTGGGGAGATTTTGGGGAGATTTTGGGGAGTTTTTGGGGGATTTGGGGAATTTTTTGGGGATTTCTGGGAGATTTTGGGGAGTTTTTGGGGGATTTGGGGGCGATTTTGGGGAGATTTTGGGAGATTTTAGGAGATTTTTGGGAGGTTTTGGTGAGTTTTTGGGAGATTTTGAGGAATTTGGGGGGATTTTGGGGCATTTTGGGGAATTTGGGGGAGATTTTGGGGGATTTTTGGGAGATTTTGGGGAATTTTTGGGAGATTTTTGGGAGTTTTTGGGATATTTTGGGGGTTTGGAGCATCCCCAAATCCTTTGGGATTGTTCAGAGCTCCAGGAAGGGAATTTGGGAGGAATTTCTGGGAATTTGGGGTGGAATTTGGGGGAATTTTGGGAAGTTTGGGATGAGGATTTGTTTTTATCCC
Organism: Aphelocoma coerulescens; assembly: GCF_041296385.1. Classification (NCBI taxonomy): domain Eukaryota; kingdom Metazoa; phylum Chordata; class Aves; order Passeriformes; family Corvidae; genus Aphelocoma; species Aphelocoma coerulescens. The sequence continues at coordinate 154,224 of NW_027183551.1, forward strand.
AAAATTTAGATTCATTTCCTAAGAAAAAACCACCCCGGAATTTGGGCGTGGTCCCTTTAAGAGCCAAATTCCTGTGGCCTCCTCCCAAATTTTGAGCTCAGAATTCCGGGAATTGGGAAAAAAACGGGAAAACAAAGAGGGGGGAGGGGCTGGGACGGGGGTGGGGAGCCCCAAAATCCCGGATTTGGGGGGAAATTTGGGAATTTGGGGTGCAGGAGTCCCAAAATCCCCAAATTTCTGGGAATTTGGGGGAATTCTGATGGAGAAGGGGCTGGGAATGGGGGAAAATTGGGAATTTGGGGTGCAGGAGTCCTAAAATCCCCAAATTTCTGGGAATTGGGGGGAAATTGGGATGGAAAAGGGGCTGGGAATGGGGGAAAATTGGGAATTTGGGGTCCAGGAGTCCAAAAATTCCTGGATTTTGGGGGGAAATTTGGGAATTCAGGGACGAGAAAAGCGGGAATTGGGATCCAGGAGTCCCAAAACTCCCAGAATTCCCAGGAATTTGGTGGGAAAATAATTGGGAATGAGGGAAAATTGGGAATTTGGGGTGCAGGAGTCTGAAAATTCTTGGATTTTGGGGGAAATTCAGGAATTTCCAATGAGAAAATTGGGAATTTAGGGTGCAGGAGTCCCAAAATCCCCAAATTTCTGGGAATTGGGGGGAAATTGGGATGGAAAAGGGGCAGGGAATGGGGGAAAATTGGGAATTTGGGGTCCTGGAGTCCAAAAATTTCCAAGATTTTGGGAATTTTGGGGGGAATTCTGATGGAGAAGGGGTTGGGAGTGGGGGAAAATTGGGAATTTGGGGTGCAGGAGTCCCAAAAGTCACAGAATTCCCAGGAATTTGGTGGGAAAATAATTGGGAGTGGGGGAAAATTGGGAATTTGGGGTGCAGGAGTCCAAAAATTCCTGGATTTTGGGGGGAAATTTGGGAATTCAGGGATGAGAAAATTGGGAATTTGGGGTGCAGGAGTCCAAAAATCCCCAAATTTCTGGGAATTGGGGGGAAATTGGGATGGAAAAGGGGCAGGGAATGGGGGAAAATTGGGAATTTGGGGTGCAGGAGTCCAAAAATTTCCAAGATTTTGGGAATTTTGGGAGGAATTCTGATGGAGAAGGGGTTGGGAGTGGGGGAAAATTGGGAATTTGGGCTCCTGGAGCTGCTGGAATTCCCAGGAACGTGGAGGAGGCGCTGTCGGCCGAGGATTGCCGGAGCCTTTTTCCCGTGGTTTTCGTCTCCAGCCGCGCCCTGGCCTCGGCTGCCGGGGAATTCCTGTTCCACAGGTGAGGGAAAAGCGGGAATTCCGGGCCCGGAAAGCCTGGGAATGCTGGCCTCAAAAAGTTGGGAATTTCAGCCCTAAAAACCTGGGAATTTCAGCCCCAAAGCCGGGAATTCCGGTCCTGGAAAGCTGGGAATGCTGGCCTGGAAAGCTGGGAATTTCAGCCCCAGAAACCTGGGAATTTCATCCCCAAAGCTGGGAATTCTGGCCGTGGAAAGCTGGGAATGCTGGCCCCAAAAACCTGGGAATTCCAGCCCTAAAAACCTGGGAATTTCAGCCCTAAAAACCTGGGAATTCCAGCCCCAAATCCTCAGAATTCTGAGCTTTAAATCTTTAAAATTCCATCCCCCAACCCCTGGGAATTTCAGCCCCAAAACCTTGGAATTTCAGCCCCAAAACCTGGGAATTTCAAGCTTTAAATCCTCAGAATTCCAGCCCTAAAAACCTGGGAATTCCAGCCCTAAAAACCTGGGAATTTCAGCCCTAAAAACCTGGGAATTCCGGCCCCAAATCCTCAGAATTCCAAGCTTTAAATCTTTAGAGTTCCATCCCCCAATCCCTGGGAATTTCAGCCCCAAAACCTGGGAATTTCAAGCTTTAAATCCTCAGAATTCCAGCCCTAAAAACCTGGGAATTTCAGCCCTAAAAACCTGGGAATTCTGGCCCCAAAGCTGGGAATTCTGGCCGTGGAAAGCTGGGAATGCTGGCCCCAAAAACCTGGGAATTCCAGCCCTAAAAACCTGGGAATTTTAGCCCTAAAAATCTGGGAATTCCAGCCCCAAATCCTCAGAATTCCGAGCTTTAAATCTTTAAAATTCCATCCCCCAACCCCTGGGAATTTCAGCCCCAAAACCTGGGAATTTCAAGCTTTAAATCCTCAGAATTCCAGCCCTAAAAACCTGGGAATTCCAGCCCTAAAAACCTGGGAATTTCAGCCCTAAAAACCTGGGAATTCCGGCCCCAAATCCTCAGAATTCCGAGCTTTAAATCTTTACAATTCCATCCCCCAATCCCTGGGAATTTCAGCCCCAAAACTTTGGAATTTCAGCCCCAAAACCTGGGAATTTCAAGCTTTAAATCCTCAGAATTCCAGCCCTAAAACCCAGGAAATTCCAGCCCTAAAAACCTGGGAATTTCAGCCCCAAAACCTTGGAATTTCAGCCCCAAAAACCTGGGAATTCCAGCCCCAAATCCTCAGAATTCCGAGCTTTAAATCTTTACAATTCCATCCCCCAATCCCTGGGAATTTCAGCCCCAAAACTTTGGAATTTCAGCCCCAAAACTTGGGAATTTCAAGCTTTAAATCCTCAGAATTCCAGCCCTAAAAACCTGGGAATTCCAGCCCTAAAAACCTGGGAATTTCAGCCCCAAAACCTTGGAATTTCAGCCCCAAAAACCTGGGAATTCCAGCCCCAAATCCTCAGAATTCTGAGCTTTAAATCTTTAGAATTCCATCCCCCAATCCCTGGGAATTTCAGCCCCAAAACTTTGGAATTTCAGCCCCAAAACCTGGGAATTTCAAGCTTTAAATCCTCAAAATTCCAGCCCTAAAAACCAGGAAATTCCAGCCCTAAACCCCCTTGGAATTCCAACTCCTCCCAACCCCTGAAAATTCCCCCCCTTAAAACCTTGCCATTCCATCCCCCAACCCTCCAAACCTTGGGAATTCCATCCCAAAAATCCCGAATCCTGCAGAGCCCAGCCCCCATCCCAGGGAATTCCCATCCCCGGGAATCGGCTCCGGGGCCCTCCCAGCAGCTGCCATTTCCTCATCCCAGAATTTCCTCATCCCGAGCCCTTCCCAATCCCTCGGGATTTGGCCTGGGAGGGGGGAGGGGGGGGAACCTTGTTTTTCCTGGGTTTTCCCAGTTTTCCCCATTTTTTCCTATTTTTTCCCCATTTTTTCTCATTTTTCCCCCTATTTTTTCCAATATTTTCCCCATTTTTTCCTATTTTTCCCCATTTTTTCCTATTTTTCCCCCTATTTTTTCCCCTATTTTCCCCTATTTTTTCCCATATTTTCCCCATTTTCCCATATTTTCCCCATTTTTTCCCATACTTTCCCCATTTTTCCCATTTTTCCCATATTTTCCTCATTTTTCCCATATTTTCCCCATTTTTCTCCTATTTTTTCCTATATTTTCCCGTTTTCCCCTATTTTATCCTATTTTTTCCCCATTTTTTTTCATTTTTTTCCCATTCTCTCCCATTTTCCCCCCATTTTCCCCCCATTTTTCCCCATTTTTCCCCATTTTTCCCCATTTTTTCCCCATTTTCCCCTATTTTCCCCAATTTTTCCCCATCTTTCAATTTTCCCCCCATTTTTCCCCATTTTCCCCCATTTTTTCCCATTTTTTCGATTTTTCCCCCATTTTCCCCTGTTTTTACCCCATTTTCTCCTTTTCCCCCCATTTTTTCTCTATTTTTTCCCTCTTTTTCCCCCCACATCCCAGCCCTGCTTTTCCCAGATTTTTTCCATCCCAGTTTTTTCCCATTTTCCCCCCATTTTTCCCTGCTTTTCCCCCCATTTTTTCCCCATTTTCCCCCCATTTTTCGCTTTTTTCCCTATTTTCCCGTTTTTTCCCCATTTTCCCCCATTTCCCCCCTTTTTCCCTATTTTTCCCCAATTTCCCTCCCATTTTTCCGCATTTTCCCCCGTATTTCCATTTTTTCTCCATTTTCCCATTTTTTCCCATTTTTTCCCCGTTTTTTTCCCCATTTCCACCCCATTTTCCCCCACATTTTTCCCCCATTTTCCCCCTATTTTCCTGGTTTTTCCCCCATTTTCCCCCATTTTCTCCAATTTTTCCCCTATTTTTCCCATTTTTCCCCAATTTTCCCCCCCATTTTTCCCATTTTCCCCCTTTTTCCCCATTTTCCCCCAATTTTTCCCCATTTCCACCCCATTTTCCCCCCGTTTCTCCCCATTTTCCCCATTCCCCCCATTTTTTCCATCTTTCCCCAATTTTTCCCCAATTTTCCCCATTTCCTCCCCCTTTTTTCCCCATTTTCCCCCATCTTTCCCCATCTTTCCCCATTTTTCCCCATTTTTCCCCATTTTCTCCCCATTTTTCCCCATCTTTCCCCAATTTCCCCCATTTTCCCCCATTTTCCCCCATTTCCCCTCCTTTTTCCCTATTTTTTCCTCAATTTCCCTCCCATTTTCCCCCATATTTCCATTTTTTCTCCATTTTTCCCATTTTTCCCAATTTTTCCCCCATTTTTCCCCATTTCCACCCCACATTTTTCCCCAATTTTCCCCCAATTTTCCCCCAATTTTTCCTCAATTTTCCCCCAATTTTTTCTCAAATTTTCCCCAATTTCCCCCCATTTTTCCCTGTTTTTTCCCTTTTTTTTCCCTTTTTCCCCCATTCCCCCCATTTTTCCCAATTTCCCGGCTTTTTGCCCCATTTTTCCCTCCTTTTCCAGGCTCCTGGACCCCCAGAAACGCGGGACCGGCTCCGGGGACCCCCGGAGCTTCCTCGTCCTCCTCGCCGACTTCTTCCTCGACTCCCAGGTCCGGAATTCCCGGGAATTTGGGGCCAATTCCGGGGAAATTGGGCAATTTCAGGCATTTTTTGGGAGTTTTTTGGGATTTTTTTTTTGAATTTTTTAGGGATTTTTTTGGGTTTTTTGGGATTTTTTAGGGAATTTTTTGAGGATTTTTTTTTGGATTTTTTAGGGATTTTTTTGGGTTTTTTAGGGATTTTTTAGGGATTTTTAAGGGATTTTTTAGGGATTTTTTTGGGATTTTTTTGGGGAATTTTTCGGGAATTTTTCAGGAATTTTTGGGGAATTTGGGGGGAGTTTTTTGGGAATTTTTAGGGATTTTTTGGGGAATTTTTCGGGAATTTTTGGGGATTTTTTAGGGATTTTTTAGGGATTTTTTAGGGTTTTTTTTGGGAATTTTTGGGGATTTTTTAGGGATTTTTTTGGGTTTTTTTTGGAATTTTTTAGGGATTTTTTTGGGATTTTTTTCGGGAATTTTTTGGGGGTTTTTTTGGATTTTTTGGGGAATTTTTCGGGAATTTTTGGGGATTTTTTTTTGATTTTTTTGGATTTTTGGGGATTTTTTCAGGAATTTTTGGGGATTTTTTGGGGAGTTTTTCGGGAATTTTTAGGGATTTTTTGGGGAATTTTTTGGGAATTTTTGGGGATTTTTTAGGGATTTTTTTTGGTTTTTTTGGGAATTTTTTGGGAAATTTTGGGGATTTTTTGGCGTTTTTTTGGGATTTTTTGGGCATTTTTGGGGATTTTTTGGGGGAATTTTTTGGGGATTTTTTCAGGAATTTTTGGGGATTTTTTTTTGGGAATTTTTTGGGATTTTTTGGGATTTTTTGGGGATTTTTGGGGGATTTCTGGGTAAATCCGGTGGGATTTTTTTGGGAATATTTTGGGAATTTTGGGAATTTCCGGGATCCTGATCCCAAATCCTGCCCCAGTCCCACGAGCACGCCGAATTCCCGCCGATCTGGGGCAGTTTGGGGGAATTTTGTGGGGTTTTTACGGGATTTTGGGGCATTTTTGGGGGATTTTTGGGGGGATTTTGGGGCATTTTTGGGAATTCTGGTGGGATTTTTTTGGGAATGTTGGGAATTTTGGGAATTTTTGGGATTTTCATCCCAAATCCCTCCCCAGCTCCACGAGCACGCCGAATTCCCGCCGATCTGGGGCAGTTTGGGGGAATTTTGTGGGGTTTTTATGGGATTTTGGGGCATTTTTTTGGGATTTTTGGGGGGATTTTGGGGCATTTTTGGGAATTTTGATGGGGGTTTTTTGGGAATTTTTGGGAATTTTGGGAATTTTTGGGGATTCTCATCCCAAATCCTGCCCCAGCTCCACGAGCACGCCGAATTCCCGCCGATCTGGGGCAGTTTGGGGGAATTTGGTGGGGTTTTTATGGGGTTTTGGGGGATTTTTGGGGGATTTTTTGGGGGATTTTGGGGCATTTTTGGGAATTTTGATGGGGTTTTTTTGGGAATGTTGGGAATTTTGGGAATTTTTGGGGATTCTCATCCCAAATCCTGCCCCAGCTCCACGAGCACGCCGAATTCCCGCCGATCTGGGGCAATTTGGGGGAATTTTGTGGGTTTTTTTTGGGGATTTTTTTGGATTTTTTTGGGATTTTTTGGGGGATTTCTGGGGAATTCCGGTGGGATTTTTTTGGGAATGTTGGGAATTTTGGGAATTTCCGGGATTCTCATCCCAAATCCCATCCCCAGCTCCACGAGAACGTCAAATTCCCACCGATCTGGGGCAGTTTGGGGGAATTTTGTGGGGTTCTTATGGAATTTTTGGGGGATTTTTTGGGGGATTTTGGGGAATTCCGGTGGGATTTTTTTTGGAATGTTGGGAATTTTGGGAATTTTTGGGATCCTGATCCCAAATCCCGCCCCAGCCCCACGAGCACGCCGAATTCCCGCCGATCTGGGGCAGTTTGGGGGAATTTGGTGGGGTTTTTATGGGATTTTGGGGCATTTTTTGGGGATTTTTTGGGGGATTTTGGGGGAATTCTGGTGGGATTTTTTTGGGAATTTTTGGGAATTTTGGGAATTTCCGGGATCCTGATCCCAAATCCTGCCCCAGTCCCACGAGCACGCCGAATTCCCGCTGATCTGGGGCAATTTGGGGGAATTTTGTGGGGTTTTTATGGGGTTTTGGGGGATTTTTGGGGGATTTTTTGGGGGATTTTGGGGCATTTTTGGGAATTTTGATGGGGGTTTTTTTGGGAATGTTGGGAATTTTGGGAATTTCCGGGATTCTCATCCCAAATCCCATCCCCAGCTCCACGAGCACGCCGAATTCCCGCCGATCTGGGGCAGTTTGGGGGAATTTTGTGGGGTTTTTATGGGATTTTGGGGCATTTTTGGGGGATTTTTTGGGGGATTTTGGGGCATTTTTGGGAATTTTGATGGGGGTTTTTTGGGAATTTTTGGGATTTTTGGGAATTTTTGGGGATTCTCATCCCAAATCCTGCCCCAGCTCCACGAGCACGCCGAATTCCCGCCGATCTGGGGCAGTTTGGGGGAATTTTGTGGGGTTTTTATGGGATTTTGGGGCATTTTTGGGGGATTTTTTAGGGGATTTTGGGGCATTTTTGGGAATTTTGATGGGGGTTTTTTGGGAATTTTTGGGAATTTTGGGAATTTTTGGGGATTCTCATCCCAAATCCCATCCCCAGCTCCACGAGCACGCCGAATTCCCGCCGATCTGGGGCAATTTGGGGGAATTTTGTGGTTTTTTTGGGGGATTTTTTGGGATTTTTTTGGGATTTTTTGCGGGATTTTTGGGAATTCTGGTGGGATTTTTTTGGGAATGTTGGGAATTTTGGGAATTTTTGGGATTTTCATCCCAAATCCCTCCCCAGCTCCACGAGCACGCCGAATTCCCGCCGATCTGGGGCAGTTTGGGGGAATTTTGTGGGGTTTTTATGGGATTTTGGGGGATTTTTTTGGGATTTTTGGGGGGATTTTGGGGCATTTTTGGGAATTTTGATGGGGTTTTTTGGGAATGTTGGGAATTTTGGGAATTTTTGGGGATTCTCATCCCAAATCCCGCCCCAGCTCCACGAGCACGCCGAATTCCCGCCGATCTGGGGCAGTTTGGGGGAATTTTGTGGGGTTTTTTTGGGGATTTTTTTGGATTTTTTTGGGATTTTTTGGGGGATTTCTGGGGAATTCCGGTGGGATTTTTTTGGGAATGTTGGGAATTTTGGGAATTTCCGGGATTCTCATCCCAAATCCCATCCCCAGCTCCATGAGAACGTCAAATTCCCACCGATCTGGGGCAGTTTGGGGGAATTTTGTGGGGTTTTTATGGGATTTTGGGGGATTTTTGGGGGATTTTTTGGGGGATTTTGGGGAATTCCGGTGGGATTTTTTTTGGAATGTTGGGAATTTTGGGAATTTTTGGGATCCTGATCCCAAATCCTGCCCCAGCTCCACGAGCACGCCGCCTACCTGGTGGATTCCCTGTGGGATTGCGCCGGGAGCCTCCTGCGGGACTGGGACACGGCCACGGCCCTGCTGCTGCAGCCCACGCCCAGTACGGACTGGGAGGGACTGGGAGCCACTGGGAGGGGACTGGGAGGGGGTTTGGGGGCACTGGGGGGCACTGGGAGGGCACTGGGAGAGACTGGGAGGGACTGGGAGGGACTGGGAAGGGATTGGGAGGGACTGGGAGGGGATTGGGAGCCACTGGGAGGGACTGGGAGGGGATTGGGAGGGGGTTTGGGGGCACTGGGGAGCATTGGGAGGGCACTGGGAGAGACTGGGAGCCGCTGGAAGGGACTGGGAGAGGGACTGGGAGGGGGTTTGGGGGAACTGGGAGGCACTGGGAGGGACTGGGATGGGACTGGGAGGGATTGGGAGAGACTGGGAGGCACTGGGAGGGACTGGGAGAGGGACTGGGAGGCACTGGGAGGCACTGGGAGGGGATTGGGGGAACTGGGAGGGACTGGGAGGGCACTGGGAGAGAGTGGGAGCTACTGGGAGAGACTGGGAGAGGGACTGGGAGCCACTGGGAGGGACTGGGAGGCACTGGGAGCCACTGGGAGGGGGTTTGGGGGAACTGGGAGCCCCTGGGAGGGACTGGGAGAGGGACTGGGAGCCACTGGGAGAGGGACTGGGAGGCACTGGGAGCCATTGGGATGGGGTTTGGGGGAACTGGGAGCCACTGGGAGGGACTGGGAGCCACTGGGAGGGGATTGGGGGAACTGGTCTGTACTGGTGGGTACTGGTCTGTACTGGTCTGTATTGGTCCGTACTGGTCCGTACTGGTCCATACTGGTTTATACTGGTCCGTACTGGTCAGTATCGGTCCGTACTGGTTCATACTGGTCTGTATTAGTTTATATTGGTCGGTACTGGTCCGTACTGGTCTGTACTGGTCCGTACTGGTCTGTACTGGTCCGTACTGGTTCATACTGGTCCGTACTGGTCTGTACTGGTCCGTACCGGTCCATACTGGTCCGTACTGGTTTATACTGGTCCGTACTGGTCCGTACCGGTCCATACTGGTCCGTACTGGTTCATACTGGTCCGTACTGGTCCGTACCGGTCCATACTGGTCCGTACTGGTCCATACTGGTCCGTACTGGTCCGTACCGGTCCATATTGGTCCGTACTGGTCCATACTGGTCCGTACTGGTCCGTACTGGTCCGTACTGGTCCATACTGGTCCATACTGGTCCGTACTGGTCCGTACTGGTCCGTACTGGTGCGCAGCGCTGCAGTTCCGCCAGGAGCAGGCGCTGCTGGAGATCCTGAGCTGCAGCGGCCTCCGGGCGGCCCTGGGGAGGCCCCCCCCGGGCAGGGGCACGGCCGGAAAGGTGCCAGGAGCCGGGAACGGGCACCGGGAGCCGGGAACGGGCACTGGGAACCGGGAACGGGCACTGGGAATGGGCACCGGGAACCGGGAACGGGCACCGGGAGCCGGGAACGGGCACCGGGAACCGGGAACGGGCACCGGGAACCGGGAACGGGCACCGAGAACCGGGAATGGGCACTGGGAACTGGGAATGGGCACCGGGAACCGGGAATGGGCACCGGGAACCGGGAACGGGCACCGGCAACTGGGAACTGGGAATGGGCACCGGGAACCGGGAACGGGCACCGGGAATGGGCACCGGGAACCAGGAACGGGCACCGGGAGCCGGGAACGGGCACTGGGAATGGGCACCGGGAACCGGGAATGGGCACCGGGAACCGGGAACGGGCACCGGGAATGGGCACCGGGAACCGGGAATGGGCACTGGGAACTGGGAACGGGCACCGGGAACTGGGAACGGGCACTGGGAACGGGGAACGGGCACTGGGAACCAGGAATGGGCACCGGGAACTGGGAATGGGCACCGGGAACTGGGAATGGGCATCGGGAACCGGGAACGGGCACCGGGAACCGGGAACGGGCACTGGGAACTGGGAATGGGCACCGGGAACTGGGAATGGGCACTGGGAACTGGGAATGGGCACCGGGAACGGGCACCGGGAACTGGGAATGGGCACCGGGAACTGGGAATGGGCACTGGGAACTGGGAACGGGCACCGGGAACCGGGAACGGGCACTGGGAACCGGGAATGGGCACCGGGAACTGGGAACGGGCACCGGGAACTGGGAACGGGCACTGGGAACTGGGAACCAGGAATGGGCACCGGGAACTGGGGATGGGCACTGGGAACTGGGAACCAGGAATGGGCACTGGGAACCGGGAATGGGCACCGGGAACCGGGAACGAGCACCGGGAACCGGGAACGGGCACCAGGAACTGGGAACGGGCACCGGGAACCAGGAATGGGCACCGGGAACTGGGAACGGGCACCGGGCACCGGGAACGGGCACTGGGAACCGGGAACGGGCACCGGGAACCAGGAATGGGCACCGGGAACTGGGAACGGGTACCGGGAACTGGGAATGGGCACCGGGAACTGGGAATGGGCATCGGGAACCGGCAACGGGCACCGGGAACTGGGAATGGGCACTGGGAACTGGGAATGGGCACCGGGAACCGGGAATGGGCACCGGGAACTGGGGATGGGCACTGGGAACTGGGAACTGGGAATGGGCACCGGGAACCGGGAATGGGCACCAGGAATGGGCACCGGGAACCGGGAACGGGCACCGGGAACCGGGAATGGGCACCGGGAACTGGGAATGGGCACCGGGAACCGGGAACGGGCACCGGGAACCGGGAACGGGCACTGGGAACTGGGAACGGGCACCGGGAACTGGGAACTGGGAATGGGCACCGGGAGCCGGGAACGGGAACCGGGAACTGGGAATGGGCACCGGGAACTGGGAATGGGCATCGGGAATGGGCACCGGGAACCGGGAACTGGGAATGGGCACCGGGAACCGGGAATGGGCACCGGGAACCAGGAACGGGCACCGGGAACTGGGAATGGGCATCGGGAATGGGCACCGGGAACCGGGAACTGGGAATGGGCACCGGGAACCGGGAATGGGCACCGGGAATGGGCATCGGGAACTGGGAATGGGCACCGGGAATGAGGGAATGGGCACCAGGAACCAGGAACGGGCACCGGGAACCGGGAACGGGCACCGGGAACTGGGAATGGGCACCGGGAACCGGGAACGGGCACCGGGAACTGGGAACTGGGAACTGGGAATGGGCGCCGGGAACCGGGAACGGGCACTGGGAACCGGGAACAGGCACCGGGAACCGGGAACGGGCACCGGGAATGGGCACCAGGAACGGGTACCGGGAACTGGGAATGGGCCCTGGGAACCGGGAACGGGCACCGGGAACCGGGAACGGGCACTGGGAACCGGGAACAGGCACCGGGAACCGGGAACGGGCACCGGGAATGGGCACCAGGAACGGGCACCGGGAACTGGGAACGGGCACTGGGAACCGGGAATGGGGGAATTTTTTGGGAATTTTCAGGAATTTTCAGGAATTTTGGGGAATTTTGGGGAATTTTGGGAATTCCAGGAATCTCTGGGAATATTGGGGAATTTCATGGGAATTTTTGGGAATTTTTGGGAATTTTTTGGGAATTTTAGGGGAATTTTATGGGACTTTTATGGGAATTTCTGGGAATTTTGGGGAACTTTATTTGGAAATTTATTGGTATTTTATGGGAATTTTATGGGAATTTTTGGAAATTTTATGGGAATTTTATGGGAATTTTTGGGGGAATTTTATCAGAATTTCATGGGAATTTGATGGGAATTTTGGGGAATTTTATGGGAATTTTGTTGGTATTTTATGGGAATTTCTGGGAATTTTATCGGAATTTTATTGGAATTTTATGGGAATTTCTGGGAATTTCTGGGAATTTTATTGGAATTTTGTTGGTATTTTATGGGAATTTTATGGGAATTTCTGGGAATTTTATCGGAATTTTATCGGAATTTTATTGGAATTTTATGGGAATTTATGGGAATTTTGGGGAATTTTATTGGAATTTTGTTGGTATTTTATGGGAATTTTATGGGAATTTCTGGGAATTTTATGAGAATTTTTGGGGGAATTTTATGGGAATTTCTGGGAATTTTATGGGAATTTCATGGGAATTTTGGGGAATTTTGTGGGAATTTTATTGGTATTTTATGGGAATCTTTTGGGAATTTTATGGGAATTTTATAGGAATTTTATGAGAATTTTGGGGAAATTTTATGGGAATTTTATGGGAGCTTTTGGGAATTTCATGGGGATTTTATGGGGATTTGATGGGAATTTTTGGGAATTTGGGGAATTTTATGGGAATTTCATTGGAATTTGATGGGAATTTTGGGGAATATTGTGGGAATTTCATGGGAATTTTGGGGAATTTTATGAGAATTTTGGGGAATTTTATGGGAATTTTTTGGGAATTTTGGGGATTTAATGGGAATTTTATGGGAATTTTATGGGAATTTTGGGGAAATTTTATGGGAATTTTATGGGAGCTTTTGGGAATTTCATGGGGATTTTATGGGAATTTCCTGGGAATTTTATCGGAATTTCATGGGAATTTTGGGGAATTTTATGGGAAATTTATTGGAATTTTATGGGAATTTTGGGGAGTTTTATGGGAATTTCATGAGAATTTTGGGGAATTTGATGGGAATTTTATTGGTATTTTATGGGAATTTTATGGGAATTTCCCGGGAATTTCATGGGGATTTGATGGGAACTTTATGGGAATTTTGGGGAATTTTATGGGAATTTTGGGGAATCGTGTGGGAATTTTTGGGAATTTTACCGGAATTTTGGGGAATTTTGGGGAACTTTATTTGGAAATTTATTGGTCTTTTATGGGAATTTTATGGGAATTTTTGGGAATTTTATGGGAATTTTTGGGGGAATTTTATCAGAATTTCATGGGAATTTTATCAGAATTTCATGGGAATTTTATGGGAATTTTGGGGAATTTCATGGGAATTTTATAGGAATTTCATGGGAATTTTATGGGAATTTTGGGGAATTTTATGGGAATTTTATTGGTATTTTATGGGAATTTTATGGGAATTTCTGGGAATTTTATCGGAATTTTTGGGGGAATTTTATGGGAATTTTTGGGAATTTTATAGGAATTTCATGGGAATTTGATGGGAATTTTGGGGAATTTGATGGGAATTTTATTGGTATTTTATGGGAATTTCATGGGAATTTCCCGGGAATTTCATGGGGATTTGATGGGGCTTTGATGGGAATTTTTGGGAATTTGGGAATGTGGGGAATTTTTGGGAATTCCGATCCCACTTTTCCCTCTCGGCCGAGGTGTCGGCGCGGGAGCTGCGCCAGGAGCGATCCCGGCTCAGCCGCAGCCTCATCCCGGCGCTGCCGCGGCTCCTGGAAAAGGTGCGGAATTCCGGGAATTTGGGGGAATTCTGGGGGTTTGGGGGAATCCGGGAATTTGGGGGAATCTGGGAATTTGGGGGAAATCTGGGAATGGGGAGGTAAATCCGGGAATTTGGGGTGAAATCCGGGAATTTGGGGAAAAACTGGGAATTTGGGGGGAATCCGGGAATTTGGGGGAATCCGGGAATGGGGTGGGAAATCCGGGAATTTGGGGGAATCCAGGAATTTGGGGGGAATCCGGGAATTGGTGGAAATCCGGGAATTTGGGGAAAAATCCGGGAATTCGGGGGGAAATTCCGGGAATGGGGCGGAAATCCAGGAATTTGGGAGAATCCGGGGGTTCGGGGAGAAATCCGGGAATTTGGGGTGGAAATCCGGGAATGGGGCAGGAATCCGGGAATTGGGTGGAAATCTGGGAATTTAGGGGGAAATCCGGGAATTTGGGGGGAAATCCGGGAATTTGGGGTGGAAATCCGGGGGTGTGGGGAAAAAATCCGGGAATTGGGTGGAAATCCGGGAATGGGGCGGGAAATCTGGGAATTGGGTGGGAAATCCGGGAATTTGGGGGGTAAATCTGGGAATTCGGGGGGGAATCCGGGAATTTGGGCGGAAATCCGGGAATTTGAGGGGAATCCGGGAATGGGGCGGGAATCCGGGAATTTGGGCAGGAAATCCGGGAATTTGGGGGGAAATCCGGGAATTTGGGGAAAAACTGGGAATTTGGGGTGAAAATCCGGGAATTTGGGGGAATCCGGGAATTGGGCGGGAAATCCGGGAATTTGGGGGAATCCGGGAATTTGGGGGGAATCTGGGAATTTGGGGGGAATCCGGGGGTTTGGGGAGGAATCCGGGAATTTGGGGTGAAATCCGAGAATTTGGGGGGAATCTGGGAATTTGGGGGAAATCCAGGAATTTGGGGAAAAATCCAGGAATGGGGCGGAAATCTGGGAATTTGGGGGAATCCGGGAATGGGGTGGGAAATCCGGGAATTTGGGGGAATCCAGGAATTTGGGGGGAATCCGGGAATTGGTGGAAATCCGGGAATTGGGCGGGAAATCGGGGAATGGGGCGGAAATCTGGGAATTTGGGGTGGAAATCCGGGGGTTTGGGGAGAAATCCGGGAATTTGGGGTGGAAATCCGGGAATTTGGGTGGAAATCCGGGAATTTGGGGAAATCCGGGAATTCGGGGGGAAATTCCGGGAATGGGGCGGGAATCTGGGAATTGGGTGGGAAATCCGGGAATTTGGGGGAATCCGGAAATTTGGGGGGAATCTGGGAATTTGGGGGAATCCGGGGGTTTGGGGGAAATCGGGGAATTTGGGCGGGAAATCCGGGAATTTGGGGGGGAATCCGGGAATTTGGGGAAAAATCCGGGAATTTGGGGCGGAAATCCGGGAATTTGGGGAAATCCGGGAATTTGGGGGAATCCGGAAATTTGGGGGAATCTGGGAATTTGGTGGGAAATCCGGGAATTTGGGGGGAATCTGGGAATTTGGGGTGAAATCCGGGAATTTGGGGAAAAACTGGGAATTTGGGGGGAATCCGGGAATTTGGGGGAATCCGGGAATGGGGCGGAAAATCCGGGAATTTGGGGGGAATCTGGGGGTTTGGGGGAAATCCGGGAATTTGGGGGAATCCGGGAATTTGGGGTGGAAATCCGGGAATTGGTGGAAATCCGGGAATTGAGCGGGAAATCGGGGAATGGGGCGGAAATCTGGGAATTTGGGGTGGAAATCCGGGGGTTTGGGGAGAAATCCGGGAATGGGGCAGGAATCCGGGAATTTGGGGGGAAAACCGGGAATTTGGGGAAAAATCCGGGAATTGGGCGGGAATCCGGGAATTTGGGGTGGAAATCCGGGGGTGTGGGGAAAAAATCCGGGAATTGGGTGGAAATCCGGGAATGGGGCGGGAAATCTGGGAATTTGAGGGAAATCCGGGAATTTGGGGGGAATCCGGGAATTTGAGGGAAATCCGGGAATTTGGGGGAATCCGGGAATGGGGCGGGAATCTGGGAATTTGGGGAAAATCCGGGAATTTGGGGGGAATCCGGGAATTTGGGGGAAAGCCGGGAATTTGGGGAAAAACTGGGAATTTGGGGGAAATCCGGGAATTTGGGGGGAAATCCGGGGGTTTGGGGATTTTTTGGGATTTTTTTGGGATTTTTTGGGATTTTTTGGGGGGATTTTTAGAGGGATTTTTTTTTGGATTTTTGGGGATTTTCTTTGCATTTTTGGGAATTTTTTTTGGAATTTTTTGGGGTTTTTGGGGGAGTTTTTTGGGGATTTTTTGGGATTTTATGGGGGATATTTGGGGATTTTTGGGGGATTTTTTGGGGGGATTTTTGGAGGAGTTTTGAGGATATTTTTGGGGGGTTTTGGGGGGTTTTTTTGGGAATTTTTTGGGGATTTTTTGGGGAGATTTTTTCGGTTTTTTGGGGGATTTTTTTGGATTTTTGAGGATTTTTGGGGGATCTTTTGGGTTTTTTGGGGATTTTTTTGGGATTTTTGGGGATTTTTTGGGGAGATTTTTTCGGTTTTTTGGGGGATTTTTTTGGATTTTTGAGGATTTTTGGGGGATCTTTTGGGTTTTTTGGGGATTTTTTTGGGATTTTTGGGGATTTTTTGGGGATTTTTTGGAGGGTTTTTGAAAATTTTTTGGGGGATTTTGGGGAATTTTTTGGGGATTTTTTTGGGGATTTCTGAGGGGTTTTTGGGGATTTTTTGGAGATGTTTTAGGGATTTTTTTGGGATTTTTTGGGAGTTTTTAGGGAACTTTTGGGGATTTTTTTGGGGGGTTTTTGGGGGACTTCTTTTGGGATTTTTTGGGGATTTTTGGCAGGTTTTTGGGGATTTAGGGGGATTCTTTGGGGATTTTTATTAGGATTTTTAGGGATTTTTGGGGGACTTGTGGGGATTTTTGGGGGGATTTTTGGGGGAATTTTTGGAGATTTTTAGAGGGTTTTTAAGGATTTTCTTTAAGATTTTTTGGGATTTTTTTTGGGATTTTTTGGGGCTTTTTGGAATGTTGGGGATTTTTTGGGACTTTTGGGGATTTTTGGGGATTTTTTTTGGGATCTTTGGGGTGGATTTTTGGGGATTTTTTGGGGATTTTTTTCGGAGATTTTCTGAGGAATTTTTGGGGGGATTTCTTGAGATATTGAGGAAATTCGGGATCTTTTCATCCCCAAATCCCCATTTTTTCCCAAAATCCCCATTTTTTCCCAAAATCCCCCTTTTTCCCCCCATTTTCCCAGTTCTCGGCGGAGCCGGCGGCGGTGGCGGCGCTGCTGGAGCTGCTCCCGCACCTGGAGCTGGGGCTGTTCCGCACGGCGCGCTGGGAGAAGGTGCGGCCTCCCAGTTCAAACCAGTTCAAACCAGTAACCCCCCAGTGCCCTCCCAGTGCCCTCCCAGTGCCCTCCCAGTAACCTCCCAGTGCCCTCCCAGTAACCCCCAGTTCAAACCAGTAACCCCCAGTTCGCTGCTCCCGCACCTGGAGCTGGGGCTGTTCCGCACGGCGCGCTGGGAGAAGGTGCGGCCTCCCAGTTCAAACCAGTTCAAACCAGTAACCCCCCAGTGCCCTCCCAGTGCCCTCCCAGTGCCCTCCCAGTAACCCCCAGTTCAAACCAGTAACCCCCAGTTCAAACCAGTTCAAACCAGTAACCCCCCAGTGCCCTCCCAGTGCCCTCTCAGTAACCCCCAGTTCAAACCAGTAACCCCCAGTTCAAACCAGTAACCCCCAGTGCCCTCCCAGTGCCCTCCCAGTAACCCCCAGTGCCCTCCCAGTGCCCTCCCAGTAACCCCCAGTTCAAACCAGTAACCTCCCAGTGCCCTCCCAGTAACCCCCAGTTCAAACCAGTAACCCCCAGTTCGCTGCTCCCGCACCTGGAGCTGGGGCTGTTCCGCACGGCGCGCTGGGAGAAGGTGCGGCCTCCCAGTTCAAACCAGTTCAAACCAGTAACCCCCCAGTGCCCTCCCAGTGCCCTCCCAGTGCCCTCCCAGTAACCCCCAGTTCAAACCAGTAACCCCCAGTTCAAACCAGTTCAAACCAGTAACCCCCCAGTGCCCTCCCAGTGCCCTCTCAGTAACCCCCAGTTCAAACCAGTAACCCCCAGTTCAAACCAGTAACCCCCAGTGCCCTCCCAGTGCCCTCCCAGTAACCCCCAGTGCCCTCCCAGTGCCCTCCCAGTAACCCCCAGTTCAAACCAGTAACCCCCAGTTCGCTGCTCCCGCACCTGGAGCTGGGGCTGTTCCGCACGGCGCGCTGGGAGAAGGTGCGGCCTCCCAGTTCAAACCAGTTCAAACCAGTAACCCCCCGGTGCCCTCCCAGTGCCCTCCCAGTCACCCCCAGTGCCCTCCCAGTAACCCCCAGTTCAAACCAGTAACCCCCAGTGCCCTCCCAGTGCCCTTCCAGTAACCCCCAGTTCAAACCAGTAACCCCCCAGTGCCCTCCCAGTGCCCTCCCAGTAACCCCCAGTTCAAACCAGTAACCCCCAGTTCAAACCAGTAACCCCCAGTGCCCTCCCAGTAACCACCAGTTCAAACCAGTAACCCCCCAGTGCCCTCCCAGTGCCCTCCCAGTAACCCCCAGTGCCCTCCCAGTGCCCTCCCAGTAACCCCCAGTTCAAACCAGTAACCTCCCAGTGCCCTCCCAGTAACCCCCAGTTCAAACCAGTAACCCCCAGTTCGCTGCTCCCGCACCTGGAGCTGGGGCTGTTCCGCACGGCGCGCTGGGAGAAGGTGCGGCCTCCCAGTTCAAACCAGTTCAAACCAGTAACCCCCCAGTGCCCTCCCAGTGCCCTCCCAGTAACCCCCAGTTCAAACCAGTAACCCCCCAGTGCCCTCCCAGTGCCCTCCCAGTAACCCCCAGTTCAAACCAGTAACCCCCCAGTGCCCTCCCAGTCACCCCCAGTGCCCTCCCAGTAACCCCCAGTTCAAACCAGTAACCCCCCAGTGCCCTCCCAGTGCTCCCAGTGGCTCCCAGTGCCCCCAAATCCCCTCCCAGTGGCTCCCAGTGGCTCCCAGTGCATCCCAGTTTGTTGGCAGTGCCTGGAGCAGGTGCTGGAGCGGATCCAGGAGCTCTTTGGGAAGCACTCGGAGCCTTTCCCAGTGCTCCCAGTGCCCCCAGTGTCCCCTCCCAGTGCTCCCAGTGCCCCCAAACCCCCTCCCAGTGTCCCCAAACCCCCTCCCAGTTCCCCCAAACCCCCTCCCAGCGGCTCCCAGTGGCTCCCAGTGCATCCCAGTTTGTTGGCAGTGCCTGGAGCAGGTGCTGGAGCGGATCCAGGAGCTCTTTGGGAAGCACTCGGAGCCCTTCCCAGTGCTCCCAGTGCCTCCCAGTGCCCCCAAACCCCCTCCCAGTGTCCCCAAACCCCCTCCCAGTTCCCCCAAACCCCCTCCCAGTGGCTCCCAGTGGCTCCCAGTGCATCCCAGTTTGTTGGCAGTGCCTGGAGCAGGTGCTGGAGCGGATCCAGGAGCTCTTTGGGAAGCACTCGGAGCCCTTCCCAGTGCTCCCAGTGCCCCCAAACCCCCTCCCAGTGGCTCCCAGTGGCTCCCAGTACATCCCAGTTTGTTGGCAGTGCCTGGAGCAGGTGCTGGAGCGGATCCAGGAGCTCTTTGGGAAGCACTCGGAGCCCTTCCCAGTGCTCCCAGTGCTCCCAGTGTCCCCTCCCAGTGGCTCCCAGTGGCTCCCAGTGCATCCCAGTTTGTTGGCAGTGCCTGGAGCAGGTGCTGGAGCGGATCCAGGAGCTCTTTGGGAAGCACTCGGAGCCCTTCCCAGTGCTCCCAGTGCCTCCCAGTGTCCCCAAACCCCCTCCCAGTTCCCCCAAACCCCCTCCCAGTGGCTCCCAGTGGCTCCCAGTGGCTCCCAGTACATCCCAGTTTGTTGGCAGTGCCTGGAGCAGGTGCTGGAGCGGATCCAGGAGCTCTTTGGGAAGCACTCGGAGCCCTTCCCAGTGCTCCCAGTGCCTCCCAGTGTCCCCAAACCCCCTCCCAGTTCCCCCAAACCCCCTCCCAGTGGCTCCCAGTGGCTCCCAGTGGCTCCCAGTACATCCCAGTTTGTTGGCAGTGCCTGGAGCAGGTGCTGGAGCGGATCCAGGAGCTCTTTGGGAAGCACTCGGAGCCCTTCCCAGTGCTCCCAGTGCCTCCCAGTGCCCCCAAACCCCCTCCCAGCGGCTCCCAGTGGCTCCCAGTGGCTCCCAGTACATCCCAGTTTGTTGGCAGTGCCTGGAGCAGGTGCTGGAGCGGATCCAGGAGCTCTTTGGGAAGCACTCGGAGCCCTTCCCAGTGCTCCCAGTGCCCCCAAACCCCCTCCCAGTGGCTCCCAGTGGCTCCCAGTGCATCCCAGTTTGTTGGCAGTGCCTGGAGCAGGTGCTGGAGCGGATCCAGGAGCTCTTTGGGAAGCACTCCGAGCCCTTCCCAGTGCTCCCAGTGCTCCCAGTGTCCCCTCCCAGTGCTCCCAGTGCCTCCCAGTGCCCCCAAACCCCCTCCCAGTGTCCCCAAACCCCCTCCCAGTGTCCCCAAACCCTCTCCCAGTTCCCCCAAACCCCCTCCCAGTGGCTCCCAGTGGCTCCCAGTGCCCCCAAACCCCCTCCCAGTTCCCCCAAACCCCCTCCCAGTGGCTCCCAGTGGCTCCCAGTGCATCCCAGTTTGTTGGCAGTGCCTGGAGCAGGTGCTGGAGCGGATCCAGGAGCTCTTTGGGAAGCACTCGGAGCCCTTCCCAGTGCTCCCAGTGCTCCCAGTGTCCCCTCCCAGTGCTCCCAGTGCCTCCCAGTGCCCCCAAACCCCCTCCCAGTGTCCCCAAACCCCCTCCCAGTGTCCCCAAACCCTCTCCCAGTTCCCCCAAACCCCCTCCCAGTGGCTCCCAGTGGCTCCCAGTGCCCCCAAACCCCCTCCCAGTTCCCCCAAACCCCCTCCCAGTGGCTCCCAGTGGCTCCCAGTGGCTCCCAGTGCATCCCAGTTTGTTGGCAGTGCCTGGAGCAGGTGCTGGAGCGGATCCAGGAGCTCTTTGGGAAGCACTCCGAGCCCTTCCCGGTGCTCTCGGCCGCCTCCGGGGCTCTCCGGGCGCTCTCGGAGCCGCAGCTCTCCCTGCACGGCCTCGGGGCCATCGCCCGCAGCCGCCTCGGGGACGCCCTGGGGCAGCGGTGCCAGCTGCAGGTCACCGAGCTGCTCCAGGTGGGGGCATTTCGGGACATTTTGGGGGGATTTGGGGAGATTTGGGGGGATTTTGGGGGGAATGGGGGGGAATTTAGGACATTTAGAGGGGATTTTGGGGGGATTTGGGGGCACTGGGGATGCCCTGGGGCAGCGGTGCCAGCTGCAGGTCACCGAGCTGCTCCAGGTGGGGGCATTTTGGGACATTTTGGAGGGATTTGGGGACATTTTGGGGGGATTCGGGGGGATTTGGGGGGATTTTGGGGCATTCTGGGGGATTTAGGGGGTATTTTGGGGGGATTTGCGGGGATTTGGGGGGCACTGGGGATGCCCTGGGGCAGCGGTGCCAGCTGCAGGTCACCGAGCTGCTCCAGGTGAGGGCATTTTGGGACATTTTGGGGGGATTAGGGGACGTTTTGGGGGGATTCGGGGGGATTTGGGGGAATTTTGGGACAATTGGGGGGGATTTGGGGACGTTTTGGGGGGATTTAGGGACATTTGGGAGGATTTGGGGACATTTTGGGGGATATTTGCAGAGATTTTGGGACATTTAGGGGGGTTTTGGGGGGATTTGGGGGCACTGGGGATGCCCTGGGGCAGCGGTGCCAGCTGCAGGTCACCGAGCTCCTCCAGGTGAGGGCATTTTGGGACATTTTGGGGGGATTTTGGGGGATTTTTGGGGGGATTCGGGGGGATTTGGGGGGATTTTGGGACATTCTGGGGGATTTAGGGGGTATTTTGGGGGGATTTGGGGGGATTTGGGGGGCACTGGGGATGCCCTGGGGCAGCGGTGCCAGCTGCAGGTCACCGAGCTCCTCCAGGTGAGGGCATTTTGGGACATTTTGGGGGGATTTGGGGACGTTTTGGGGGGATTCGGGGGGATTTGGGGGAATTTCGGGACATTTTGGGGGGATTTGGGGGGATTTTGGGACATTCTGGGGGATTTTGGGGGGATTTTGGGGGGATTTTGGGGGGATTTGGGGGCACTGGGGATGCCCTGGGGCAGCGGTGCCAGCTGCAGGTCACCGAGCTGCTCCAGGTGGGGGCATTTCGGGACATTTTGGGGGGATTTGGGGACATTTAGAAGGGATTTTGGGACATTTGGGGGGGATTTGGGGGGATTTGGGGACATTCTGGGGGATTTTGGGGGGATTTGGGGGCACTGGGGACGCCCTGGGGCAGCGGTGCCAGCTGCAGGTCACCGAGCTGCTCCAGGTGGGGGCATTTGGGGACATTTTGGGGGGATTTGGGGATTTGGGGAGATCTGGGGGGGTTTTGGGGGGATTTGGGGAGGATTTGGGGGGATTTTGGGGGGATTTGGGGGCACTGGGGATGCCCTGGGGCAGCGGTGCCAGCTGCAGGTCACCGAGCTGCTCCAGGTGGGGGCATTTGGGGGGATTTGGGGGGATTTTGGGGGATTTGGGGAGATCTGGGGGGGTTTTGGGGGGATTTGGGGAGGATTTGGGGGGATTTTGGGACAATTGGGGGGGATTTGGGGACGTTTTGGGGGGATTTGGGGGGATTTCGGGGGGATTTGGGGACACTGGGGACGCCCTGGGGCAGCGGTGCCAGCTGCAGGTCACCGAGCTGCTCCAGGTGAGGGCATTTGGGGGGATTTGGGGGCATTTTGGGGGGATTTGGGACCATTTTGGGGCCATTGGGGTCACCCTGGGGACCCTGGGCTGGCCCTGTCCCCACCCCTGTCCCCTCTGTCCCCTCTGTCCCCTCTGTCCCCGCCCCAGGCCGAGGCCCCGGACGAGGAGGACGTTTATGGGCTGGCGGCCACCCTGAGGAGACTCTCGGCCCTGTTCAGGTGACAGCGGGGCCACCCTGGGGCCACCCTGGGGCCACCCTGGGGCCACCCTGGGGACACCCTGGGGACACCCTGGGGACACCCTGGGGACACCTTGGGGACACCCTGGGGACACCCTGGGGACACCCTGGGGCCACCCTGGGGGGGTTGGGGACACCCTGGGGACACCCTGGGGACACCCTGGGGACACCCTGAGGGGGTTGGGGACACCCTGGGGATCCTGGGGACACCCTGGGGACACCCTGGGGGGATTGGGGACACCTGGGGGGGTTGGGGACATCCTGGGGACACCCTGGGGATACCCTGGGGGGGTTGGGGACACCCTGGGGCCACCCTGGGGCCACCCTGGGGGGGTTGGGGACACCCTGGGGACACCCTGGGGACACCTGGGGGGGTTGGGGACACCCTGGGGACACCCTGGGATATCTTGGGGGCACCCTGGAGGGGTTGGGGACACCCTGGGGACACCCTGGAGACGCCCTGGGGATATCTGGGGGGGTTGGGGACACCCTGGGGACACCCTGGGGACACCTGGGGGGGTTGGGGACACCCTGGGGACATTGAGGACATTTAGGGAGACCCTGGGGACTTTCGGGGACATTTTGGGAGGGATTTGGGGACCTCGGGGCCACGTCCTGCCCTTGTCCCCGATGTCCCCAACCCCCTCAGTGTCCCCAAATGGCCCCAAAAGGCCCCAAATGGCCCCAAGTGACCCCAAATGTCCCCTCAGGGACCACGACCTGACCCCCTGGGGCCTCTTCGAGCCCTGCTCGCGCCTCCTGCGCCGCGCTGCCGACACCGGAGAGGTGCCAGCGCAGGTGAGGGCCGGGGACACCCTGGGGACACCCTGGGGACACCCTGGGGACACCCTGGGGGGTTTGGGGACACCTTGGGGACACCCTGGGGACAGCCTGGGGACACCCTGGGACATCCTGGGACATCCTGGGACATCCTGGGACACCCTGGGACATCCTGGGACATCCTGGGGACACCTTGGGCCACCCTGGGGACATCCAGGGACACCCTGGGGACATCCTGGGGACACCCTGGGACACCCTGGGGACATTGGGGACACCCTGGGGACACCCTGGGGACATCCAGGGATATCCTGGGAACATCCTGCATCCTGGGACACCCTGGGGACATCCTGGGGACACCCTGGGACACCCTGGGACATCCAGGGACACCCTGGGGACACCCTGGGGGGTTTGGGGACACCCTGGGGACACCCTGGGACACCCTGGGACATCCAGGGACACCCTGGGGACACCCTGGGGGGTTTGGGGACACCCTGGGGACACCCTGGGGACACCCTGGGACATCCAGGGATACCCTGGGACATCCTGGGACACCCTGGGACATCCTGGGACATCCTGGGGACACCTTGGGACACCCTGGGGACATCCAGGGATACCCTGGGACATCCTGGGACACCCTGGGGACACCCTGGGACACCCTGGGGACATTGGGGACACCCTGGGGACACCCTGGGGACATCCAGGGATATCCTGGGAACATCCTGCATCCTGGGACACCCTCGGACACCCTGGGGACACCTTGGGGACATTTGGGGACAACCTGGGGGCACCCTGGGACACCCTGGGGACGTTGGGGACACCCTGGGGACACCCTGGGGACACCTTGGGGATCCTGGGGACACCTTGGGGACATTTGGGGACAACCTGGGGGCACCCTGGGACACCCTGGGGACGTTGGGGACACCCTGGGGACACCCTGGGACATCCTGGGGACACCCTGGGACACCCTGGGGACATTTGGGGACACCTTGGGGATCCTGGGGACACCCTGGGACACCCTGGGGACACCTTGGGGACACCTTGGGGATCCTGGGGACACCCTGGGGACACCCTGGGGACACCCTGGGGACATTTGGGGACATTGGGGACACCTTGGGGACATCCAGGGATATCCTGGGGACACCCTTGGGACACCTTGGGATGCCCTGGGGACATCCTGGGGACATCCTGGGATATCCTGGGGACACCCTGGGGGGTTTGGGGACACCCTGGGGACACCCTGGGGACACCCTGGGGGGTTTGGGGACACCCTGGGGACACCCTGGGGACACCCTGGGACATCCAGGGAGACCCTGGGGACACCCTGGGGGGTTTGGGGACACCCTGGGGACATTTGGGGACACCCTGGGGACACCCTGGGACACCCTGGGGACATCCTGGGGGGTTTGGGGACACCCTGGGGACACCCTGGGGACACCCTGGGGACACCCCAGGGACACCCTGGGGACATTGGGGACACCTTGATGACGTTTGAGGCCATTTGGGGCCATTTCGGGTAAATTTTGAGGTCTTTTGGGGCCGTTCTAGGGCCGCTTTTGGCCATTTTGGGTCATTTTGGGGGCATTTGGTGACATTTTGGGGCCTTTTGGGGTCATTTTGGGGTCATTTTTGGCTATTTTGGGGTCATTTGGGTCATTTTGGGGCCGTTTTTGGCCGTTTTGGGGTCATTTGGGGCCATTTTGGGGTCATTTGGGGCCATTTGGGGGCCATTTTGGGGCCATTTTTGGCCATTTTGGGGCCATTTTTGGTTATTTTGGGGTCATTTGGGGCCATTTTGGTGACATTTGGGGCCACTTGAAGCCATCTTGGGTCATTTTGGGGTCATTTGGGGTCCTTTGGGGCCATTTTTGGCCATTTTGGGGTCATTTGGGGCCATTTAGGGGCCATTTTTGGCTATTTTTGGCTATTTTGGGGTCATTTGGGGCCATTTTGGGGTCATTTAGGGCCATTTTGGGGTCACTTGGGGCCATTTTTGGCTATTTTGGGGTCATTTGGGGCCATTTTGGTGACATTTGGGGCCATTTGAGGCCATTTCAGGGCCACTTCTGCTTGTTTTGGGGTAATTTTGGGGCGATTTTGGGGCCATTTGGGGACTTTTGGGGCCATTTTGGTGACATTTTTGGCCGTTTAAGGTCTTTTGGAGCCATTTCAGGGCCACTTGTGCTCGTTTTGGGGTAATTTTGGGGTGATTTTGGGGCCATTTGGGGACTTTTGGTGGCCCCCAGGTGACCATCCCGGCCATCTCGTGCCTCTTCTTCCACCTGCTCTGGGAGCTCTCCCGAATTCCCGAATCCGGAGCCCCCCCGGTGAGGAATCCCCCCAAAAAATCCTCCCCCCAAAATTCAAAAAAATTCCCCTAAAAATTCCCCCTAAAATTCCAAAAAAAAAAAAAAAATCCCCCAAATTCCCCTCAATTTCCTGAATTCCTGAAGCCCAAAAATCCCCCCCAAACCTCCCGAAATCCCAAAAGTCTCACCCCAAACCCCATCCCAGAACCCCCAAATTTCCCTAAATCCCACCCCAAATCCCTCAAATCCCCCAAATCCCTCCCAAAATTCCCCAAATCCCTTCAATCCCACCCCAAATCCCAGGAAATCCCCAAATCTCGCCTCAAAATTCCCCAAATCCCTCCCAAAATTCCCTAAAATCCCTCAAATCCTTCCTCAAATGCCCTAAATCCCTCCGCAAATTCCCTAAATCCCCAAAATCCCCCCCAAAATCCCAAAATCCCTTCAATCCCACCCCAAATCCCCAAAATTTCTCAAATCCCACCCCAAAATTCCCAAAATCTCCTAAATCCCACCCCAGAATCTCTTCAGTCCCACCCCAAATCCCAAGAAATCCCCAAAATCCCTCCCAAAATTCCTCAAATCCCTCAAAACCTCCCTCAAATCCCCCAAATCTCTCCTAAAATTCCCCAAGTCCCTTAAATCCCACCCCAATCCCCCCAAAATTCCCCAAAAATCCCCCCAAAATCCCTTAAATCCCACCCCAAATCCCAATAAATCCTCAAATCCCACCCTGAAATCCCCAAATCTCTCAAATCCCCAAAATCCCTCCCAAAATTCCCCAAATCCCTTCAATCCCACCCCAAATCCCATCCCAAACCCCTCCAATCCCCCCGAAAATTCCCAAAATCCTTTTAATCCCACCCCAAATCCCAATAAATCTCCAAATCCCACCTCAAAATTCCCCAAATCTCTCAAATCCCACCCCAATGCCCCCAAAATTCCCCAAAAATCCCCCCAAAATCCCTTAAATCCCACCCCAAATCCCAATAAATCCTCAAATCCCATCCTGAAATCCCCAAATCCCTCAAATCCCCAAAATCCCTCCCAAAATTCCCCAAATCCCTTCAATCCCACCCCAAATCCCATCCCAAACCCCTCCAATCCCCCCGAAAATTCCCAAAATCCTTTTAATCCCACCCCAAATCCCAATAAATCCCCAAATGCCCCCCAAACTTCCCCAAATCCCGCTGAGAATTCCCGGCGTTCCCGGCATTCCCGCTGACAATTCCCGGAATTCCTGGCATTGCTGGCATTCCTGCTGAGAATTCCCACTATTCCCAGAATTCCTGGAATTCCCAGCATTCCCACTGAGAATTCCCGCCATTCCCGCTGGGCATTCCTGCTGAGAATTCCCGGAATTCCCGCCGTTCCCGCTGAGAATTCCCACCATTCCCGGAATTCCTGGAATTCCCGCCATTCCCCACCATTCCCGCCATTCCCGCTGAGAATTCCTGGAATTCCTGGCATTCCTGGCATTCCTGCTGAGAATTCCCACTATTCCCAGAATTCCCGGAATTCCCAGCATTCCCACTGAGAATTCCCGGAATTCCTGCTGAGAATTCCCGCTATTCCTGGAATTCCCGCTATTCCTACTGAGAATTCCCGCCATTCCCGCTGGGCATTCCTGCTGAGAATTCCCGGAATTCCCACCGTTCCTGCCGAGAATTCCCACCATTCCTGGCGTTCCCGCTGAGAATTCCCACTATTCCCGGAATTCCTGGAATTCCCGCCCTTTCCACCATTCCCGCTGAGAATTCCTGCCATTCCCGCAGGGCATTCCCACCGTTCCCACTGAGAATTCCCGGAATTCCCGGAATTCCCAGCATTGCCGCTGTTCCCGCTGAGAATTCCCGCTGGGCATTCCTGCTGAGAATTCCCGGCATTCCCGTGGGGCATTCCCACCATTCCCGCTGAGAATTCCTGGAATTCCTGGCATTCCTGGCATTCCTGCTGAGAATTCCCACTATTCCCAGAATTCCCGGAATTCCCAGCATTCCCACTGAGAATTCCCACCATTCCCACTGAGAATTCCCACCATTCCCGCTGAGAATTCCCGCTGGGCATTCCTGCTGAGAATTCCTGGAATTCCCGCCGTTCCCGCCGTTCCCGCCGTTCCCACTGAGAATTCCCGCTGAGAATTCCAGCTGAGAATTCTTGGAATTCCCGCGGGGCATTCCCACCGTTCCTGTGGGGCATTCCTGCCATTCCCGCTGAGAATTCCCGGCATTCCCACTGTTCCCACTGAGAATTCCCAGAATTCCCGCCATTCCCGCCATTCCCACTGGGCGTTCCCGCCGTTCCGGCTGAGAATTCCCGGCATTCCTGCTGAGAATTCCTGCCATTCTCACCATTCCCACTGAGAATTCCCGGAATTCCCACCATTCCCGCTGGGCATTCCCACCATTCCCACCATTCCCACTGAGAATTCCTGGAATTCCCACCATTCCTGGCATTCCCGGGGGGCATTCCCGCCGTTCCCGCTGAGAATTCCTGGAATTCCCGCCATTCCCGCTGTTCCCAGGGGGCATTCCCGCCGTTCCCACCATTCCCACTGAGAATTCCCGCTGTTCTCGCTGAGAATTCCTGGAATTCCCACCATTCCTGGCATTCCCACGGGGCATTCCCACCATTCCGGCTGAGAATTCCTGCTGTTCCTGTGGGGCATTCCCGCCATTCCCACCATTCCTGACATTCCCGCTGGGCATTCCCGCTGAGAATTCCCGGAATTCCCACCATTCCTGGCATTCCCGCCATTCCCGCGGGGCATTCCCGGCATTCCCGCGGGGCATTCCCGCCATTCCCGGCATTCCGGCTGAGAATTCCCACTGTTCCCGCGGGGCATTCCTGCTGAGAATTCCCGGAATTCCCAGAATTCCCGGCATTCCCGCTGACAATTCCTGGCATTCCCGCTGAGAATTCCGGGAATTCCCGCCATTCCCACTGAGAATTCCCGCTGAGAATTCCCGCCATTCCTGGCGTTCCCGCTGAGAATTCCCGGAATTCCCGCCATTCCCAGCCATTCCCACTGGGCATTCCCGCCGTTCCGGCTGAGAATTCCCACCATTCCCGGTGTTCCCGTGGGGCATTCCCGCCATTCCCGCCATTCCCCACTGAGAATTCCCACCATTCCCGGTGTTCCCAGGGGCCATTCCCGCCATTCCTGCCATTCCCACTGAGAATTCCCACCATTCCCGGTGTTCCCGGGGGCCATTCCCGCCATTCCCGCCATTCCCACTGAGAATTCCCGCCATTCCCGGTGTTCCCAGGGGCCATTCCCGCCGTTCCCGGTGTTCCCGTGGGCCATTCCCACCATTCCCACCATTCCCACCATTCCCGCCATTCCCACTGAGAATTCCCGCCATTCCCGGTGTTCCCAGGGGCCATTCCCACCATTCCCGGTGTTCCCGGGGGCCATTCCCGCCATTCCCGCCATTCCCACTGAGAATTCCCGCCATTCCCGGTGTTCCCAGGGGCCATTCCCACCATTCCTGCCATTCCCCACTGAGAATTCCCGCCATTCCCGGTGTTCCCAGGGGCCATTCCCGCCGTTCCCGGTGTTCCCGGGGGCCATTCCCGCCATTCCCGCCATTCCCACTGAGAATTCCCGCCATTCCCGGTGTTCCCAGGGGCCATTCCCGCCGTTCCCGGTGTTCCCGTGGGGCATTCCCACCATTCCCACCATTCCCACCATTCCCACTGAGAATTCCCGGAATTCCCGCCATTCCCGCTGTTCCCGGGGCCGTTGCAGGCGCAGCTCCGGGATTTCCGCTCTCGGGCGGCCTCGTTCTGCTCCCTGTGCCGGAGCTGCCTCGGCGAGCCCCAGCCCGGCCTGCGCCAGACGGTGCGCGGGGGACGGGGGCGGGATCGGTTCGGGATCGCTTCGGGATCCGTTCGGGATCGGTTGGGATCGGTTTGGGGGGTCTGGGATCGTTTGGGAGCCTTGGGGATTGGTTTGGGATTGGTTTGGGATCGGTTTGGGATCGGTTTGGGATCGGTTCGGGATCGGTTCGGGGGGTCTGGGATCTTTTGGGAGCCTTGGGGATCGGTTTGGGATCCTTTGGGATCGGTTTGGGATCAGTTTGGGATCCGTTTGGGATCGGTTTGGGGGATTTGGGATCGTTCAGGATCGGTTTGGGAGCCTTTGGGAGCCTTTGGGATCGGTTTGGGATTGGTTTGGGGGGTTGGGATTGTTTGGGATCGGTTTGGGATTGGTTTGGGATCGGTTTGGGATTGGTTTGGGATCAGTTTGGGATCGGTTTGGGATCGTTTGGGATTGGTTTGGGAGCCTTTGGGATCGGTTTGGGATCGGTTTGGGATCGGTTCGGGGGGTCTGGGATCGTTTGGGAGCGTTGGGGATCGGTTTGGGATCGTTTGGGATCGGTTTGGGATCCTTTGGGATCGGTTTGGGATCGGGTTGGGCTCGGTTGGGATCGGTTTGGGGGATTTGGGATCGTTTGGGATCCGTTTGGGATCCTTTGGGATCCTTTGGGATCGGTTTGGGATCCGTTTGGGGGGGTTGGGATCGTTCGGGATCGGTTTGGGATTGGTTTGGGATCCGTTGGGATCGGCTTCGGATCGGTTTGGGGGGTCTGGGATCCTTTGGGAGCCTTTTGGGATCGGTTCGGAGGGTTTGGGATCGGTTTGGGATCAGTTTGGGATCGTTGGGAGGGGAGTTGGGATCCTTTGGGATCAGTTTGGGATCGGTTTGGGATCAGTTTGGGATCCTCTGGGATCGGTTTGGGATCGGTTTGGGGGGTTTGGGATCCTTTGGGAGCCCTGGGGAGCCTTTTGGGATCATTTGGGATCGGTTTGGGATGGTTTGGGATCGGTTTGGGATCATTTGGGATCAGTTTGGGATGGTTTGGGATCAGTTTGGGATCATTTGGGATCAGTTTGGGATGGTTTGGGATCGGTTTGGGATCATTTGGGATCGGTTTGGGATGGTTTTGGGATCATTTTGGGATGGTTTTTGTGGGGCTTGGGATCCAATCCCCCAATCCCGGTGCCCCAATCCCGGTGCCCCAATCCCGGTGCCCCAATCCGCCCTGGCATTCCCGGTGCCCCAATCCCCTGTTCCCGGTGCCCCATTCCCGGTGCCCCAATGATCCCGGTGGCATTCCCGGTGCCCGTGGCATTCCCGGTGCCCCAACGATCCCGGTGGCACTCCCAGTGCCCCGATGATCCCGGTGGCATTCCCGGTGCCCCAGTGTTCCCGGTGGCATTCCCGGTGCCCGTGGCACTCCCGGTGCCCCAATATTCCCGGTGGCATTCCCGGTGCCCCAATGTTCCCCCTGGCATTCCCGATGCCCCAATGTTCCTGGTGGCATTCCCGGTGCCCGTGGCACTCGCGGTGCCCCAATGATCCCGGTGGCATTCCCAGTGCCCGTGGCACTCCCGGTGCCCGATGTCCCGGTGGCATTCCCGGTGCCCCAATCCCCTGTTCCCGGTGGCATTCCCGGTGCTCCAATGATCCCGGTGGCACTCGCGGTGCCCCAATGTTCCCGGTGGCATTCCCGGTGCCCGTGGCATTCCTGGTGCCCCAACGTTCCCAGTGGCACTCCCGGTGCCCCAGTGATCCCGGTGGCATTCCCGGTGCCCGTGGCATTCCCGGTGCCCGACGTTGCGGTGGCGTTCCGTCGGGCAGGCGTTGCTGGCGCTCTGTGACCTGCTGGTGCTGCTGGGCCCGGGGCAGGCGCGGGAGCCGCTGCGGCTGCAGCCGGAGCCGGAGCTGCCGGCCCAGCTCGGGGCCGCCCTCATGGACCTCGTGTTCCGCACCCGGCCCGGCGGCGGCAACAACGGGAACGGCAACGGGAACAACGGGAACGGCAACGGGAACAACGGGAACAACGGGAACAATGGGAACAACGGGAACAATGGGAACAACGGGAACAATGGGAACAACGGGCACGGTGAGTGGGGAGGGGGAATGGGAATGGGAACGGCAGGAACGGTGAGGGGGGAGGGGGAATGGGAATGGGAACAATGGGAACAGCGGGAATGGTGGGAACGGTGAGGGGGGAGGGGGAATGGGAATGGGAACAATGGGAACAGCGGGAACGGGAATGGGAATGGGAATGGGAACGGTGAGTGGGGAGGGGGAATGGGAATGGGAACAATGGGAACAGCGGGAACGGGAACGGGAATGGGAATGGGAATGGGAACGGTGAGGGGGGAGGGGGAATGGGAATGGGAACAATGGGAACAGCGGGAACGGGAATGGGAACAGGAACAACGGGAATGGGAACAGCGGGAACGGGAATGGGAATGGGAATGGTGAGTGGGGAGGGGGAATGGGAACAGCAGGAATGGTGAGTGGGGAGGGGGAATGGGAACGGCAACGGGAACAGCGGGAATGGGAATGGGAACAACGGGAATGGGAACGGTGAGTGGGGAGGGGGAATGGGAATGGGAACAACGGGAACAGCGGGAACGGGAATGGGAACAGGAACAACGGGAATGGGAACAGGAACAACGGGAATGGGAACAGCGGGAACGGTGAGTGGGGAGGGGGAATGGGAACAGGAATGGGAATGGGAATGGGAACGGGAACAACGGGAATGGGAACGGTGAGGGGGGAGGGGGAATGGGAATGGGAACAACGGGAACAGTGGGAACGGGAATGGGAATGGGAATGGTGAGTGGGGAGGGGGAATGGGAACGGCAACGGCAACAACGGGAACAACGGGAACGGTGAGGGGGGAGGGGGAATGGGAATGGGAACAATGGGAACAGCGGGAATGGGAATGGGAACGGGAATGGGAACGGTGAGTGAGGAGTGGGAATGGGAACGGGAATGGGAATGGGAATGGTGAGTGGGGAGGGGGAATGGGAACAGGAATGGGAATGGGAATGGGAACGGGAACAACGGGAATGGGAACGGTGAGGGGGGAGGGGGAATGGGAATGGGAACAATGGGAACAGCAGGAATGGTGAGGGGGGAGGGGGAATGGGAATGGGAACAATGTGAACAGCGGGAACGGGAATGGGAACAATGGGAACAGCGGGAACGGGAATGGGAATGGGAATGGTGAGTGGGGAGGGGGAATGGGAACAGCAGGAATGGTGAGTGGGGAGGGGGAATGGGAACGGCAACGGGAACAGCGGGAATGGGAATGGGAACAACGGGAATGGGAACGGTGAGTGAGGAGGGGGAATGGGAACAGGAATGGGAATGGGAACAGCGGGAACGGGAATGGGAATGGGAACAATGGGAATGGGAACGGTGAGGGGGGAGGGGGAATGGGAACGGGAATGGGAATGGGAACAGCGGGAACGGGAATGGGAACAGTGGGAACGGTGAGTGGGGAGGGGGAACGGGAATGGGAATGGGAACAGGAACAACGGGAATGGGAACGGCGGGAACGGTGAGTGGGGAGGGGGAATGGGAACGGGAATGGGAATGGGAACAGCAGGAACGGGAATGGGAACGGGAACAATGGGAATGGGAACGGTGAGGGGGGAGGGGGAATGGGGAGGGGGAATGGGAATGGGAACAGCGGGAACGGTGAGTGGGGAGGGGGAATGGGAACG
Organism: Aphelocoma coerulescens; assembly: GCF_041296385.1. NCBI lineage: Eukaryota > Metazoa > Chordata > Aves > Passeriformes > Corvidae > Aphelocoma > Aphelocoma coerulescens. The sequence goes on from NW_027183551.1 coordinate 187,412, forward strand.
GGAATGGGAATGGGAACAGCGGGAACGGTGAGTGGGGAGTGGGAATGGGAACAACGGGAACGGGAATGGGAACAACGGGAATGGGAACGGCAACGGGAACGGCAGGAACAGTGAGTGAGGAGTGGGAATGGGAACAACGGGAAGGGGAATGGTGAGCATGGAGCGGGAATGGGAACAGCGGGAACGGGAACAATGGGAACAATGGGAACAATGGGAACAATGGGAACAATGGGAACAATGGGAACAATGGGAACAATGGGAACGGCAACAATGGGAACAATGGGAACAATGGGAACAATGGGAACAATGGGAACGGCAACAATGGGAACAATGGGAACAATGGGAACAATGGGAACAGGAACAATGGGAACAACGGGAACAATGGGGACAGCGGGAACAATGGGAACAACGGGAACAATGGGAACGGGAACGATGGGAACAATGGGAACAATGGGAACAATGGGAACGGGAGTGGTGAGCCCGGAGCGGGAACGGGAACAACAAGAACGGGGAGGTTCGGGAATCCGGGGCTTTTGGGGGCTTTTGGGGGATTTTTTGGGGCTTTTTTTGGGATCCCAACACCCCAGATTCCACGATCCTGGAATTCCAGGCTCCTGAAATCCCCGAAATCCCCAAAATTCCCCCACAATCCCCAAATTCTCCAAGGTCCAACTCCTCGATTTTGCAGCTCCTTCCCAACCTTTCCCCTCCCTCAATTCCCTCTTCCCACAATTCCCAAACCCCCTAATTCCAGGATTCCCGAGATTCCTGGATCCCTCTGCATCCCAACACCCCGGAATTCCACGATCCCGGAATTCCAGGCTCCCGAAAATCCCCCCAAAATCCCCAGATTCTCCAAGGTCCAACTCCTCGATTTTGCAGCTCCTTCCCAACCTTTCCCCTCCCTCACTTCCCTCTTCCCATCATCCCCAAAATCCCACACCCCCATCGCTCCCCAACCCCCGCGACCCCCCGGAATTCCCGAAAAAAATCCCCGAAATCCCCGGAATTCCTCACGCAGAGGCCTCCGAGGGCGGCCTGGAGGAGCTGCAGCAGCGCCGGCTGCTCTTGGCCGCCTTCTGCAAGCTCCTGCTCCAGGGGGTCCTGGAGCTCCGCGCCGCCTCCGACGTCTTCAAGCACTACTCCAAGGTGGGCTGGCACCCCCCGGGAGTGCCTTTTTTGGGCTCAATCCGGGCGATTTTGGGCAATTCCGGCCCTTTTTTTCCCCTCCTCAGTTCCACGGCGATTACGGCGACGTCATCCGCGAGACGCTGCGGGCGGCGCGGCAGCTCGACCGCCTCGAGTGGGCTCGGACGCTGCTGCTCAGCCTGCAGCAGGTCGGGGATTTTTTTGGGGGGGTTTGGGGTCTCTGGGGGTTTTCCAGGGGTTTCCCCATTTTTTGGGGATTTTTTGGGATTTTTTTGGGATTTTTTTGGGATTTTTTTGGGGTTTTTTTGGGGTTTTTTCAGGGTGTTTTTGGATTTTGCGAGGGTTTTCTGAGAGGTTCTCCATGTCCTGGAAGGGGTTTTTGGGGATTTTGGGAGGGTTTGGGGTCTCTGGGGGTTTTCCAGGGGTTTCTCCATTTTTGGGGATTTTTTGGGATTTTTTGGGATTTTTTTGGGATTTTTTTGGGGGTTTTTTTGGGGTTTTTTAGGAGTTTTTCTTTGAATTTTTGGGGGTTCTCCAAGAGGATTTTCATACCTTGGAGGGGGTTTTGGGAAATTTTGGGAGGGTTTGGGGGTCTCTGGGGGTTTTCCAGGGGTTTCTCCATTTTTGGGGATTTTTTGGGATTTTTTGGGGTTTTTTTGGGGGGTTTTTTAAGGGTTTTTTCGGGGTTCTTTGGGATTTTCCGGGGGTTCTCCAAGAGGATCTCCGTGTCCTGGAAGGGGTTTTTTGGGGATTTTGGGAGGGTTTGGGGTCTCTGGGGGTTTTCCAGGGGTTTCCCCATTTTTGGGGATTTTTTGGGATTTTTTTGGGATTTTTTTGGGATTTTTTTGGGATTTTTTTGGGATTTTTTTGGGGTTTTTTGGGGGTTTTTTCAGGGTGTTTTTGGATTTTTTGAGGGGTTCTCCAAGAGGTTTTTCATACCTTGGAGGGGGTTTTGGGAAATTTTGGGAGGGTTTGGGGTCTCTGGGGGTTTTCCAGGGGTTTCCCCATTTTTGGGGATTTTTTGGGATTTTTTTGGGATTTTTTGGGATTTTTTGGGGATTTTTTAGGGGTTTTTTCAGGGTGTTTTTGGATTTTTTGAGGGTTCTCCAAGAGGTTCTCCATGTCCTGGACGGGGTTTTTGGGAATTTTTGGGAGGATTTGGGGTCTCCGGGGGTTTTCCAGGGGTTTCCCATTTTTTGGGGATTTTTCCCGAATTTTTTTTTTGTTTTTAGGGATTTTTTGGAATTTTTCTGGGATTTTTTTAGGAATTTCCACTGATTTTTCGGGGAGTTTTCCAATGGATTTTTGGGAATTTTTTGGGGATTTTTTTTGGGAGTTCCCACCGATTTTTTGATGGATTTTCCAGGGATTTTTGGGAATTTTTCCAGGAATTTTTTTGAGGAGTTCCCACAGATTTTTTCGGGGTTTTCCAATGGATTTTTGGGAATTTTTCCAGGAATTTTTTGGGGTTCCCAGAGATTTTTTGGGGGAGTTTCCACAGATTTTTTGGGAATTTTTCTGGGAATTTTCTAGGAGTTCCCCCAGATTTTTTGGGAGTTTTCCAATGGATTTTTGGGAATTCTTTGGGATTTTTTTTGGGAGTTCCCAAATTTTTTGGGAGCTTTCCAATGGATTTTTTGGGAATTTTTCCAGGAATTTTTTAGGAGTTCCCACAGATTTCTTGGGGCATTTTCCAGGGATTTTTGGGAATTTTTCCAGAAATTTTTTGGGGAGTTCCCACAGATTTTTTGGGAGTTTTCCAATGGATTTTGGGGAATTTTTTGGGGATTTTTTTAGGAGTTCCCACAGATTTTTTGGGAGTTTTCCAATAGATTTTTTGGGAATTTTCCAGGAATCTTTTTAGCAATTCCCACAGATTTTTCGGAGAATTTCCCACAGATTTTTCAGGCGTTTTTCCAGGAATTTTTTGGAGGAATTCCCCCAGATTTTTTTTCCCCAGACTTTTCCAATGAATTTTTTGGGAATTCCTCCTGGATATTTTTTTTCCCCCCCCTGGGATTTCCCCCCCCTCCCCCTCCCACCCAGAAACCCCCTTGGAGTTTTGGGGAATTTTCTGGGAATTCCGGGATTTTCTCTCCTTTTTCCCGCAGCTTTTCACGGAGCTGCTGCTCCAGGAAGGCCCCGACATCCGGGGGCTCCCGGAATTCCAGGAAATTCGGGATTTGGGCCGGCGCTTTTCCCTCTTTTTCAGCCTCCAGCGGCTCCGGCAGCGCCGGGAGCTGCTGCAGCTGCACAGGTGGGGGAGGGGAGCGGCGGCAATCGGGGAATTCCCGGAATTCCGGGAGCTCCGGGAGTTGGGGGGATGGGGGTGGGATGTGGTGGGAATTTTGTGGGGATTTTGTGGGGATTTTGTGGGGATTTTGTGGGGATTTTGGGGGATTTTGAGGGAGTTTTGTTGGAATTTTGGTAGAATTTTGATGGAATTTTGTGGGAATTTTGGTGGGAATTTTGTGGGAATTTTGTGGGAATTTTGGTGGAATTTTGGTGGGATTTTGAGGGAGTTTTGTGGGAATTTTGTGGGAATTTTGTGGGAATTTTGTGGGAATTTGGGTGGGATGTTGTAGGAATTTTGTGGGAATTTTGTGGGAATTTTGGTGGAATTTTGATGGAATTTTGTGGGGATTTTGTGGGAATTTTGTGGGAATTTTGTGGGAATTTTGAGGGAATTTTGTGGGATTTTGAGGGAGTTTTGGTGGAATTTTGGTAGAATTTTGATGGAATTTTGTGGGAATTTTGGTGGGATTTTGAGGGAATTTTGTGGGATTTTTGAGGGAATTTTGATGGGAATTTTGTGGGATTTTGGTGGAATTTTGTGGGAATTTTGTGAGAGTTTTGTGGGAATTTTGAGGGAATTTGGTGGGAATTTGGGTGGAATTTTGTGGGAATTTTGTGGGAATTCTGATGGAATTTGGGTGGATTTTTGATGGAATTTTGGTGGAATTTTAGTGGAATTTCGGGTGGAACTGGGGGGATTTTGGTGGGAATTTGGGTGGAATTTTGATGGAATTTTGTGGGGATTTTGTGGGAATTTTGTGGGAATTTGGGTGGGAGCTGCTGCAGCTGCACAGGTGGGGGAGGGGAGCGGCGGCAATCGGGGAATTCCCGGAATTCCGGGAGCTCCGGGAGTTGGGGGGATGGGGGTGGGATGTGGTGGGAATTTTGTGGGAATTTTGAGGGAATTTTGTGGGGATTTTGAGGGGATTTTGTGGGAATTTTGTGGGAATTTTGGTGGAATTTCGGTGGGATTTTGTGAGATTTTGTGGGAATTTTGTGGGAATTTGGGTGGGATGTTGTGGGAATTTTGGTGGAATTTTGAGGGAGTTTGGGTGGATTTTTGGTGGAATTTTGGTGGAATTTTGTGGGAATTTTGTGGGAATTTTGTGAGATTTTGTGGGAATTTTGTGGGAATTTGGGTGGGATGTTGTGGGAATTTTGAGGTAATTTTGAGGGAGTTTTGTGGGAGTTTTGTGGGAATTTTGAGGGAATTTTGTGGGAATTTGGGTGGAATTTTGAGGGAATTTTGAGGCAATTTTGAGGGAGTTTTGTGGGAATTTTGAGGGAGTTTTGGTGGAATTTTGAGGGAATTTTGTGGGATTTTGAGGGAGTTTTGTTGGAATTTTGGTAGAATTTTGATGGAATTTTGTGGGAATTTTGGTGGGATTTTGTGGGAATTTTGTGGGAATTTGGGTGGGATGTTGTGGGAATTTTGTGGGAATTTTGTGGGAATTTTGTGGGAATTCTGATGGAATTTGGGTGGATTTTTGATGGAATTTTGGTGGAATTTTAGTGGAATTTCGGGTGGAACTGGGGGGATTTTGGTGGGAATTTGGGTGGAATTTTGATGGAATTTTGTGGGGATTTTGTGGGAATTTTGTGGGAATTTGGGTGGGAGCTGCTGCAGCTGCACAGGTGGGGGAGGGGAGCGGCGGCAATCGGGGAATTCCCGGAATTCCGGGAGCTCCGGGAGTGGGGGGATGGGGGTGGGATGTGGTGGGAATTTTGTGGGAATTTTGAGGGAATTTTGTGGGGATTTTGTGGGGATTTTGGGGGATTTTGAGGGAGTTTTGTTGGAATTTTGGTAGAATTTTGATGGAATTTTGTGGGAATTTTGGTGGGAATTTTGGTGGGAATTTTGTGGGAATTTTGGTGGAATTTTGGTGGGATTTTGATGGAGTTTTGTGGGAATTTTGTGAGATTTTGTGGGAATTTTGTGGGAATTTGGGTGGGATGTTGTAGGAATTTTGTGGGAATTTTGTGGGAATTTTGGTGGAATTTTGATGGAATTTTGTGGGGATTTTGTGGGAATTTTGTGGGAATTTTGAGGGAATTTTGTGGGAATTTTGTGGGAATTTTGTGGGAATTTTGTGGGAGTTTTGGTAGAATTTTGATGGAATTTTGTGGGAATTTTGGTGGGATTTTGAGGGAATTTTGTGGGATTTTGTGGGAATTCTGATGGAATTTGGGTGGATTTTTGATGGAATTTTGGTGGAATTTTAGTGGAATTTCGGGTGGAACTGGGGGGATTTTGGTGGGAATTTGGGTGGAATTTTGATGGAATTTTGTGGGGATTTTGTGGGAATTTTGTGGGAATTTGGGTGGGAGCTGCTGCAGCTGCACAGGTGGGGGAGGGGAGCGGCGGCAATCGGGGAATTCCCGGAATTCCGGGAGCTCCGGGAGTTGGGGGATGGGGGTGGGATGTGGTGGGAATTTTGTGGGAATTTTGTGGGAATTTTGTGGGGATTTTGAGGGGATTTTGTGGGAATTTTGTGGGAATTTTGGTGGAATTTCGGTGGGATTTTGTGAGATTTTGTGGGAATTTTGTGGGAATTTGGGTGGGATGTTGTGGGAATTTTGAGGTAATTTTGAGGGAGTTTGGGTGGATTTTTGGTGGAATTTTGGTGGAATTTTGTGGGAATTTTGTGGGAATTTTGTGAGATTTTGTGGGAATTTTGTGGGAATTTGGGTGGGATGTTGTGGGAATTTTGAGGTAATTTTGAGGGAGTTTTGTGGGAGTTTTGTGGGAATTTTGAGGGAATTTTGTGGGAATTTGGGTGGAATTTTGAGGGAATTTTGAGGCAATTTTGAGGGAGTTTTGTGGGAATTTTGAGGGAGTTTTGGTGGAATTTTGAGGGAATTTTGTGGGATTTTGAGGGAGTTTTGTTGGAATTTTGGTAGAATTTTGTGGGAATTTTGTGGGAATTTTGGTGGGATTTTGTGGGAATTTTGTGGGAATTTGGGTGGGATGTTGTGGGAATTTTGTGGGAATTTTGTGGGAATTTTGTGGGAATTCTGATGGAATTTGGGTGGATTTTTGATGGAATTTTGGTGGAATTTTAGTGGAATTTCGGGTGGAACTGGGGGGATTTTGGTGGGAATTTGGGTGGAATTTTGATGGAATTTTGTGGGGATTTTGTGGGAATTTTGTGGGAATTTGGGTGGGAGCTGCTGCAGCTGCACAGGTGGGGGAGGGGAGCGGCGGCAATCGGGGAATTCCCGGAATTCCGGGAGCTCCGGGAGTGGGGGGGATGGGGGTGGGATGTGGTGGGAATTTTGTGGGAATTTTGAGGGAATTTTGTGGGGATTTTGAGGGAATTTTGTGGGGATTTTGAGGGGATTTTGTGGGAATTTTGTGGGAATTTTGAGGCAATTTTGTGGGAGTTTTGAGGGAATTTGGGTGGGATGTTGTGGGAATTTTGGTGGAATTTTGAGGGAGTTTGGGTGGATTTTTGAGGGAATTTTGGTGGAATTTTGTGGGAATTTTGTGGGAATTTTGTGAGATTTTGTGGGAATTTTGTGGGAATTTGGGTGGGATGTTGTAGGAATTTTGTGGGAATTTTGTGGGAATTTTGGTGGAATTTTGATGGAATTTTGTGGGGATTTTGTGGGAATTTTGTGGGAATTTTGGTGGAATTTTGAGGGAATTTTGTGGGATTTTGATGGAGTTTTGTGGGAATTTTGTGAGATTTTGTGGGAATTTTGTGGGAATTTGGGTGGGATGTTGTAGGAATTTTGTGGGAATTTTGTGGGAATTTTGTGGGGATTTTGAGGGAATTTTGTGGGAATTTTGTGGGAATTTTGTGAGATTTTGTGGGAATTTTGATGGAATTCTGGTGGAATTTTGATGGAATTTTGTGGGGATTTTGTGGGGATTTTGTGGGAATTTTGTGGGAATTTTGTGGGAATTTTGAGGGGATTTTGAGGGAGTTTTGGTAGAATTTTGAGGGAATTTTGTGGGAATTTGGGTGGAATTTTGATGGAATTTTGTGGGGATTTTGTGGGAATTTTGTGGGAATTTGGGTGGGAGCTGCTGCAGCTGCACAGGTGGGGGAGGGGAGCGGCGGCAATCGGGGAATTCCCGGAATTCCGGGAGCTCCGGGAGTTGGGGGGATGGGGGTGGGATGTGGTGGGAATTTTGTGGGAATTTTGAGGGAATTTTGTGGGGATTTTGAGGGGATTTTGTGGGAATTTTGTGGGAATTTTGAGGCAATTTTGTGGGAGTTTTGAGGGAATTTGGGTGGGATGTTGTGGGAATTTTGGTGGAATTTTGAGGGAGTTTGGGTGGATTTTTGAGGGAATTTTGGTGGAATTTTGTGGGAATTTTGTGGGAATTTTGTGAGATTTTGTGGGAATTTTGTGGGAATTTGGGTGGGATGTTGTGGGAATTTTGAGGTAATTTTGAGGGAGTTTTGTGGGAGTTTTGTGGGAATTTTGAGGGAATTTTGTGGGAATTTGGGTGGGATTTTGAGGGAATTTTGAGGGAGTTTTGTGGGAATTTTGTGGGATTTTGGTGGAATTTTGAGGGAATTTTGTGGGATTTTGAGGGAGTTTTGTTGGAATTTTGGTAGAATTTTGATGGAATTTTGTGGGAATTTTGGTGGGATTTTGTGGGAATTTTGTGGGATTTTGAGGGAGTTTTGGTGGAATTTTGTGGGAATTTTGAGGGAATTTTGTGGGAATTTTGGTGGAATTTGGGTGGATTTTTGATGGAATTTTGGTGGAATTTTAGTGGAATTTCGGGTGGAACTGGAGGGATTTTGGTGGGAATTTGGGTGGAATTTTGAGGGAATTTTGAGGGAATTTCGGTGGGATTTTGAGGGAATTTTGTGAGAATTTTGTGGGAATTTTGAGGGAATTCGGGTGGAATTTTGATGGAATTTTGTGGGGATTTTGTGGGAATTTTGTGGGAGTTTTGTGGGAATTTGGGTGGAATTTTGAGGGAATTTTGTGGGAATTTTGAGGGAATTTTGTGGGATTTTGAGGGAGTTTTGGTGGAATTTTGAGGGAATTTTGTGGGAATTTTGGTAGAATTTCAGGTGGAACTGGGGGGATTTTGGTGGAATTTTGAGGGAATTCTGGGTGGATTTTGGGTGGATTCGGATGAATTCTGGGTGGTTTGGGGTGGATTTGGATAAATTCTGGGTGGATTTTGGGTGGATTTAGATGATTTTGGTTGGATTTTGGGTGGATTTGGATGATTTGGGGTGGATTTTGGGGTGATTCTGGGTGATTTTGGGGTGATTCTGGGTGGATTTGGATGAATTTGGGGCGGATTTTGGGTGGATTTGGATGAATTCTGGGTGGATTCTGGGTGGATTCGGGTGAATTCGGGGTGGATTTTGGGGTGGATTCAGATGATTTGGGGCGGATTTTGGGGTGATTCTGGGCGGTTTCGGGTGGATTTGGGGTGATTTTGGGTGGATTTGGTTGGGTTCTGGGTGAATTTGGGGTGGATTTGGATGAATTCTGGGTGGTTTTGGGTGGATTTGGGTGGATTCTGGGTGGATTCGGATGAATTTGGGGCGGATTTTGGGGTGATTCTGGGTGGATTTGGATGAATTCTGGGTGGATTTTGTGTGGATTCGGATGATTTTGGTTGGATTTTGGGGTGGATTCGGATGATTTGGGGCGGATTTTGGGGTGATTCTGGGTGGATTCTGGGTGGATTTGGATGAATTCTGGGTGGATTCTGGGTGGATTCGGATGATTTTGGTTGGATTTGGGGTGGATTCGGATGATTTGGGGTGGATTTTGGGGTGGATTCTGGGTGGATTTGGATGAATTCTGGGTGATTCTGGGTGGATTCTGGGTGGATTCGGATGATTTTGGTTGGATTTTGGGTGGATTCGGATGAATTTGGGGCAGATTTTGGGGTGATTTTGGGTGGATTTGGATGAATTCTGGGTGATTCTGGGTGGATTTTGGGTGGATTTGGATGAATTCTGGGTGGATTCTGGGTGGATTCGGATGATTTTGGTTGGATTTTGTGTGGATTCGGATGATTTGGGGCGGATTTTGGGGTGATTCTGGGTGGATTTGGATGAATTCGGGGTGATTCTGGGTGGATTTGGGGTGGATTCGGATGATTTGGGGCGGATTTTGGGGTGATTCTGGGCGGTTTCGGGTGGATTTGGGGTGATTTTGGGTGGATTTGGTTGGGTTCTGGGTGAATTTGGGGTGGATTTGGATGAATTCTGGGTGGTTTTGGGTGGATTCGGGTGGATTCTGGGTGGATTCGGATGAATTTGGGGCGGATTTTGGGGTCATTCTGGGTGGATTTGGATGAATTCTGGGTGGATTTTGGGTGGATTTGGATGATTTTGGGTGGATTTTGGGTGGATTCGGATGATTTGGGGCGGATTTTGGGGTGATTCTGGGTGATTTTGGATGAATTCTGGGTGGATTCTGGGTGGATTCTGGGTGGATTCGGATGATTTTGGTTGGATTTGGGGTGGATTCGGATGATTTGGGGCGGATTTTGGGGTGATTCTGGGTGATTTTGGGTGGATTTGGGTGGATTTGGGGTGGATTCGGATGATTTGGGGTGGATTTGGGTGGATTCTGGGTGGATTTGGATGAATTTGGGGCGGATTTTGGGGTGATTCTGGGTGGACTTGGATGAATTCTGGGTGGATTCTGGGTGGATTCGGATGATTTTGGTTGGATTTTGTGTGGATTTGGATGATTCGGGGCGGATTTTGGGGTGATTCTGGGTGGATTTGGATGAATTCTGGGTGATTCTGGGTGGATTTTGTGTGGATTCGGATGATTTTGGTTGGATTTTGGGTGGATTCGGATGATTTGGGGCGGATTTTGGGGTGATTCCTGGTGGATTTGGATGAATTCTGGGTGGATCCTGGGTGGATTTGGATGAATTCTGGGTGGATCCTGGGTGGATTTGGATGAATTCTGGGTGGATTTTGGGTGGATTTGGATGAATTCTGGGTGGATTTTGTGTGGATTCGGATGAATTCTGGGTGGATTCTGGGTGGATTCAGATGATTTTGGTTGGATTTTGGGTGGATTCGGATGATTTGGGGCGGATTTTGGGGTGATTCTGGGTGGACTTGGATGAATTCTGGGTGATTCTGGGTGGATTTTGTGTGGATTCGGATGATTTTGGTTGGATTTTGGGTGGATTCGGATGATTTGGGGCGGATTTTGGGGTGATTCCTGGTGGATTTGGATGAATTCTGGGTGGATCCTGGGTGGATTTGGATGAATTCTGGGTGGATCCTGGGTGGATTTGGATGAATTCTGGGTGGATTTGGGGTGGATTCGGATGAATTCTGAGTGGATTTGGGGTGGATTCGGATGAATTCTGGGTGGATTTGGGGTGGATTCGGATGATTCGGGGCGGATTTTGGGGTGATTCTGGGCGGTTTCGGGCTCCCCCCCCAGCGAGGGGATCGAGTTCTCGCTGCAGCCGCCCCCGGAGCCGCCGTTCTCGGGGGGGCCCCCCCTGAATTTGCCCTTCCTGGAGGTGCTGAGCGAGTTCTCGCCGCGGCTGCTGCGCCCCGAGCGCCGCGCCCTGTGAGCCGCCCTCGGGGCTTTGGGGGAAAATTCGGGGGTTTGGGGGCAAATTCGGGGCGTTGGGGGCAAATTTGGGGGGTTGGGGGAAAATTCGGGGGGTTGGGGGGGTTTAAAGGGGAAATTTGGGGGAAATTCAGGGATTTGGGGGGAAATCTGGGGGAAATTCAGGGGAAATTTGGGGGAAATTCGGGGCTTTGGGGGCAAATTCGGGGGGTTGGGGGCAAATTCGGGGGGTTGGGGGGGATTTGGGGGGAAATTTGGGGGAAATTCGGGGCTTTGGGGGCAAATTCGGGGGGTTGGGGGCAAATTCGGGGGGTTGGGGGAAAATTCGGGGGGTTGGGGGGGTTTAAAGGGGAAATTTGGGGGAAATTCAGGGGAAATTTGGGGATTTAGGGGGGCAAATTCGGGGGTTTGGGGGGGTTTAAAGGGGATATTTGGGGGTTTGGGGGGGTTTAAAGGGGAAATTTGGGGGAAATTCGGGGATTTGGGGGGGATTTGGGGGAAATTTGGGGATTTGGGGGGAAATTTGGGGGAAATTTGGGGATTTGGGGGGGTTTAAAGGGGAAATTTGGGGATTTGGGGGGAAATTCGGGGATTTGGGGGGAAATTCGGGGGTTTGGGGGGGATTTGGGGGGAAATTCGGGGGTTTGGGGGGGATTTGGGGGGAAATTCGGGGGTTTGGGGGGATTTGGGGGGGAATTCGGGGGTTTGGGGGGGATTTGGGGGGAAATTTGGGGGTTTGGGGGGATTTGGGGGGGAATTCGGGGATTTGGGGGGGATTTGGGGGGGATTTAGGGGGAAATTCAGGGATTTGGGGGGGTTTAAAGGGGAAATTTGGGGGTTTGGGAGGGAAATTTGGGGATTTGGGGGGGATTTGGGGGAAATTCGGGGATTTGGGGGGGAATTTGGGGGAAATTCGGGGGAAATTTGGGGATTTGGGGGGGTTTAAAGAGGAAATTTGGGGGAAATTCAGGGATTTGGGGGGAATTTGGGGATTTGGGGGGGATTTGGGGGGAAATTAGGGGGTTTGGGGGGAAATTCGGGGATTTGGGGGGGATTTGGGGGGAAATTTGGGGGGAATTGGGGGATTTGGGGGGAGTTTGGGGGGTTGGGGGGATTTGGGGGGAAATTTGGGGGGAATTCGGGGATTTGGGGGGGATTTGGGGGGAAATTTGGGGGTTTGGGGGGAAATTGGGGAATTTTGGGGGGATTTGGGGGGAAATTTGGGGGAAATTTGGGGATTTGGGGGGAAATTTGGGGGGAATTGGGGGATGGGGGGGTTAAAGGGGAAATTTGGGGGTTTGGGGGGAAATTGGGGAATTTTGGGGGGAATTGGGGGATTTGGGGGCAGTTTGGGGGGGATTTGGGGGTTTGGGGGGAAATTGGGGAATTTTGGGGGGTTTTTGGGGTGTTTTGGGCTCTGTTTTGGGCTGATTTTGGGGTGACTTCGGGGGGTTTTGGGGTCCCTTTTGGGACCGATTTTTGGGCTGATTTTGGGGGTTTTGGGGTCCCTTTTGGGGCAGATTTTGGGGTCCCTTTTGGGCTGATTTTGGGGGTTTTGGGGTCCCTTTTGGGGCTGATTTTTGGGCTGATTTTGGGGGTTTTGGGGTCCCTTTTGGGGCTGATTTTTGAGCCGATTTCAGGGCGTTTTGGGGTCCCTTTTGGGACCGATTTTTGGGCTGATTTTGGGGGTTTTGGGGTCCCTTTTGGGGCAGATTTTTGAGCCGATTTTGGGGGTTTTGGGGTCCCTTTTGGGGCTGATTTTTGAGCCGATTTCGGGGCGTTTTGGGGTCCCTTTTGGGACCGATTTTTGAGCCGATTTTGGGGGTTTTGGGGTCCCTTTTGGGACCGATTTTTGGGCTGATTTTGGGAGTTTTGGGGTCCCTTTTGGGGCTGATTTTGGGGTCCCTTTTGGGCTGATTTTGGGGGTTTTGGGGTCCCTTTTGGGGCAGATTTTGGGGTCCCTTTTGGGCTGATTTTGGGGGTTTTGGGATCCCTTTTGGGGCTGATTTTTGAGCCGATTTTGGGGGTTTTGGGGTCCCTTTTGGGGCTGATTTTGGGGTCCCTTTTGGGCTGATTTTGGGGGTTTTGGGGTCCCTTTTGGGGCTGATTTTTGAGCCGATTTCAGGGCGTTTTGGGGTCCCTTTTGGGACCGATTTTTGGGCTGATTTTGGGGGTTTTGGGATCCCTTTTGGGGCTGATTTTTGAGCCGATTTTGGGGGTTTTGGGGTCCCTTTTGGGACCGATTTTTGGGCTGATTTTGGGGGTTTTGGGATCCCTTTTGGGGCTGATTTTTGAGCCGATTTTGGGGGTTTTGGGGTCCCTTTTGGGACTGATTTTTGGGCTGATTTGGGGGGTTTTGGGGTGCCCAGGCTGGCGCTGCTGGAGCGGACGTGCCGGGAGCGGGGTTTGGGGCCGGATTTTGGGTCGGATTTGGGGGATTTGGGGCTCCCCCTGCTCAGCTACCGCCGCTCCCTGAGCCCCCCCGAGAGCCCCCCGGGACCCCCCCGGCCCAAGAGAGCCCGGAGCGTCGGTGAGACCCGAATTTGGGGGGAAATCCTGGGATTTTGGGGCTTTTGGGATGAAAAATCTGAATTTTGGGGGGAAAATCCTGAATTTTAGGGGTAAAACCCCAAATTTGGGGGGGGAAATCGGAAATTTAGGGAGAAAAATGTGAATTTTTGGGAGAAAAAACTCTGAATTTTGGGGGGAAAATCTGAATTTTGGGGGGGGGGAAATTTGAATGTTGGGGGGAAAATCCGAATTTCAGGGGGAAAACTCCAAAATTTGGGGGGGGTCTGGGGAGAAGATCCCAAATTTTGGGGAGGGAAATCCCGAAATTCGAGGGGGTTGAGAAGGGAAATTTCAGATTTTGGGGACCCTGTGGGGGAGACCCCAAATTTGGGGAGTTTTGGGTGGAAAACCCCCAATTTTTGGAGGGGTTTGGGGGGAAAAACTCCCAAATTTGAGAGGGAAAATCCCCAATTTGGGAGATTTTGGGGTGAAAAATCCCAAATTTTGGGGGGGGATTTGGGGTTCCTGGGGGGTGTCGGGTTCCGGGGGCTCCAAATTTGGGGCATTTGGGGTGAAAAACTCCCAATTTTGGGGTGGGAAAAAAAAACCCAAAAACCCCAAATTTTGCTGAAAAAAACTTTCAAAATTTCGTGTTAAAAACCTCCAAATTTTTGGGGTGAAAACCCCCAAATTTTGGGGTCCCTCTCCCTCTTCCAGCCCCCCCCAGCTCCAGCCCGTGGCCCCCCAGCCCCAATTTGACCTCGACCCTTTTGAGGGGGGGGTCCCCAAATCCGGGGCCCCTCCCCCCACCTGCTCAGGTGAGGCCCCTCCCCCTCCCCCAAAAAACCCCCAAAATTTTGGGGGAAACCCCCTGAAATCCCCCAAATTTGGGGTTTGTTTTTTTTTTGGCCTCCCCAGCAGCGAATCCAGGAGGAGCTGGGGGTCCCGGTGAGGGAATTTGGGGCAAATTTGGGATTTTGGGGGGAATTTGGGGGAAATTTTGGGAATTTGGGGGAATTTGGGGGGAAATTTTGGGAATTTGGGGGAATTTTGGGGAGAATTTAGGGAAATTTTGGGAATTTGGGGGAATTTTGGGGGGAAATTTTGGGGAAATTTGGGATTTTGGGGGAATTTTGGGGGGAAATTTTGGGGAAATTTGGGATTTTGGGGGAATTTTGGGGGGAATTTTGGGGAAATTTTGGGAATTTGGGGGAATTTTGGGGGGAATTCGGGGATTTTGGAGGGATTTTGGGGGGAATTTGGGGGAATTTTGGGGGGAGTTGGGGGGAATTTTGGGGGGAAATTTTGGGAATTTGGGGGAAATTTTGGGAATTGGGGGGAATTTTGGGGGGAATTCGGGGATTTTGGGGACGTTTTTGGGGGAAATTCTGGGGATTTTGGGATTTTGGGGGAATTTTGGGAGGAATTTGGGGAAAATTTTAGTGATTTGAGGACTTTGGGGAGGGATTTGGGGGGATTTTGGGGAGAATTTTGGGAATTTGGGGGGATTTGGGGGGAAATTTTGAGGATTTTGGGATTTGGGGGGAATTTGGGGGAAATGTTGGAATTTTGGGATTTTGGGGAGGGATTTGGGGGGATTTTGGGGGTTCTGGGGGGGTTTGGGGAGGGATTTGGGGTTGAATTTGGGGGGGATTTAGGAGGATTTGGGGGTCCTGGGTGGGGTTTTTTGGGGATTTCAGGGGATTTGGGGTGAATTTTGGGGGATTTGGGGTGAATTTTGGGGGATTTTGAGGGATTTTGGGGGGATTTTGGGGGGTTCTGGGTGGGTTTTTGGGGGGAGGGGTCCCCTTTACCCTGCCCCTCCCCCCCAGCCTGAGCCTGATGGAGGAAGAGGAGGAGGAAGAGGAGGGGGGGGAGACCCCAAAAACCCCCGAGGTGAGACCCCAAAAAGGCCCCCCGAAATTTGGGGGAAATCCCAAAAAATTGGGGAAAAAATCCCAAAAAATTTGGGGGAAAAAACCCCCAAAATTGGGGAAAAAAATCCCCAAAATTTGGGGAAAAAATCCCAAAAAATTGGGGAAAAATCCCGAAAAACTGGGGGAAAAGTCCCCAAAAAAATGGGGGAAAAATCCCAAAAATTTGGGGAAAAAATCTTGAAGAAATTGGGGAAAAGATCCCCAAATATCTGGGGAAAAATCCCGAAAAAAATGGGGAAAAATCCCCCAAAAATTGGGGAAAAATCCCCAAAAATAGGGAGAAAAATCCCAAAAAATTGGGGAAAAATCCCAAAAATTTGGGGAAAAATCCCGAAAATTTGGGAAAAAAAATCCTAAAAATTTGGGGAAAAAAAATCCCCCCAAAATTTGGGGAAAAATCCCAAAAATTTGGGGAAAAATCCCAAAAATTTGGGGAAAAATCCCAGAATTTTGGGGCATTTGGGGGAGAAAATTCCGACTTTTTGGGGTGGGAAACGTGAATTTTGGGGGAGATTTGGGTTAAAAACCCCTGAATTTGGGGCGGAAAATCTGAATTTTGAGGAGGGAAAATCCAAATTTGGGGGTGAAAAAGCTGAAATTTGGGGGGAAAAGCCGAATTTTGGGGGTAAAAACTCCAATTTTGGGGTGGAAAATCCGAATTTTGGGGGGGTTTTAGGGGGAAAAATCCCAAATTTGGGGGAGAAAAAAGTGAATTTTGTGGATTTTGGGCCCCCCAGACCCCCCTGGAGCAGCCCCGGGACCTTTTTGGCTCCTCCAGCCTCGAATTCCAGGTGAGATTTTGGGGTGATTTGGGGAATTTTTGGTTAAAATACGCCAAAATTGAGCAGTTTGGGAGCATTTTTGGGGGATTTTTGGGAAATTTTTGGTTAAAAACACCAAAATTGAGCAGTTTGGGAGCATTTTTGGGGGGATTTGGGGAATTTTTGGTTAAAAAACGCCAAAATGGAGCAGTTTGGGAGCATTTTTGGGGGATTTTTGGGACATTTTGGTTAAAAAACACCAAAATTGAGCAGTTTGGGAGCATTTTTGGGGGGATTTTTGGGATTTTTTGGGGGTTTTCCCCCAAAATTTGGGGATTCCCCCCCCCTCCAGAACCTCAGAGGGTGAAACCCCAAAATTTCCCCTTTTTTTTTTTCCTTTTTGGGGATTTTTTACCCCAAAATTCGGATCCTCCCAGTTAAAAAAAAAGCCCCAAATTCCACAATTTTGGGGATTTTTGGGAGGGGTTTGGGGTTTTTTGGGATGTATCCCAAATATTTCGGGGGTCTCCCCTCTCTCTTCTCTTTCCAGACTTTCTGAAGACGGAATCCCAGAATTCCCACCCCATTTTTTCCCCGTTTTTTGCCTTTTTCACCCCAAAATTCCTCCTTTTTCCCCGGTTCAAAAAGGGCAAATGGAGCTTTTTTGAGCCCTTTTTTTTCGGGAATTTTGGGGCTTTATCCCAAATTTTTGGGGGTTTCCACTTCTTTATCTCCTTCCTGACTTTTTAAGGATGGAATTCCGCAGTTTCCACCCGGTTTTTTTTCCCGTTTTTGGGGCTTTTCACCCCAAATTTCCCAGGTTTTGTTCAGTTAAAACGGGAGCCGAGTGGGTTTCGGGCCGGATTTTGGGGAATTTTGGGGCTTTATCCCAAATATTTTGGGGTTTCCACTTCTTTGGCTCCTTCTAAACTCCCTGGGAACAGAATCCAGGAATTCCCATCCGGTTTTTTGCCCATTTTTGGCCTTTTCAGCCCAAAATTCCTTCAATAAAAAACTTCCACAATTCCATCCTTTCCAGGCCGATTTTTTCGGGAATTTTGGGGTTTTTTTCCCAAAATTTTGGGATTCCCACCCCCTCCTCTCCTTCCGTTCTCTCTGAGCATTGAATCCAAGAACTTTCATCCAGTTTTTGCCCATTTTTGCCCATTTTCACCCCAAAACTCCCCCAACAAAAAACTCCAACAATTCCATCCTTTCCCGGCCGTTTTTTTTGGGAATTTCGGGGTTTTTTCCCAAAATTTCAGGAATTCCCACCCCCTCATCCCCTTCCAAACCCCCTCAGCCCCAAACCCCACAACCCCCACCCCTTTTTTGCCCATTTTTGCCCATTTTCACCCCAAAACTCCCCCAATGCAACCCTCCCACAATTCCATCCTTTCCAGGCCGATTTTTTCGGGAATTTTGGGGGTTTTTTTCCCAAAATTTTGGGATTCCCACCCCCTCTTCTCCTTCCAAACCCTCTCAGCACCGAATCCCACAACCCCCACCCCTTTTTTCCCCCCTTCTTTGCCCATTTTTGGGCCGTTTCACCCCAAAACTCCCCCAATAAAACCCTCCCACAATTCCATCCTTTCCAGGCCGATTTTTTCGGGAATTTTGGGGTTTTTTTCCCAAATATTTTGGGATTCCCACCCCCTCCTCTCCTTCCGTTCTCTCTGAGCATTGAATCCAAGAACTTTCATCCAGTTTTTGCCCATTTTTGCCCATTTTCACCCCAAAACTCCCCCAATGCAACCCTCCCACAATTCCACCATTTCCCGGCCGTTTTTTTTGGGAATTTTGGAGTTTTTCCCCAAAATTTCAGGAATTCCCACCCCCTCTTCCCCTTCCAAAGCCCCTCCGCCCCAAACCCCACAACCCCCACCCCATTTTTCCCCTTTTTTCCCCTTTTTTGCCCATTTTCACCCCAAAATCCCTCGGTGTCCCCCAATGCAACCCTCCCACAATTCCATCCTTTCCAGGCTGATTTTTTTCGGGAATTTCGGGTTTTTTTCCCAAAATTTCGGGATTCCCACCCCCTCATCTCCTTCCAGACCCTCTCAGCACTGAATCTCACAACCCCCACCCCTTTTTTCCCCTTCTTTGCCCATTTTTGGGCCGTTTCACCCCAAAACTCCCCCAATAAAACCCTCCCACAATTCCATCCTTTCCAGGCCGATTTTTTCGGGAATTTTGGGGTTTTTTTCCCAAAATTTTGGGATTCCCACCCCCTCCTCTCCTTCCGTTCTCTCTGAGCATTGAATCCAAGAACTTTCATCCAGTTTTTGCCCATTTTTGCCCATTTTAACCCCAAAACTCCCCCAATGCAACCCTCCCACAATTCCACCATTTCCCGGCCGTTTTTTTCGGGAATTTTGGGGTTTTTTTCCCAAAATTTCAGGAATTCCCACCCCCTCATCCCCTTCCAAACCCCCTCCGCCCCAAACCCCACAACCCCCACCCCTTTTTTGCCCATTTTTGCCCATTTTTGCCCGTTTTCACCCCAAAACTCCCCCAATGCAACCCTCCCACAATTCCACCATTTCCCGGCCGTTTTTTTCGGGAATTTCGGGGTCTTTTCCCAAAATTTCAGGAATTCCCACCCCCTCATCCCCTTCCAAACCCCCTCCGCCCCAAACCCCACAACCCCCACCCCATTTTTCCCCTTTTTTCCCCTTTTTTGCCCATTTTCACCCCAAAATCCCTCGGTGTCCCCCAGTGAAACCCTCCAACAATTCCACCATTTCCCAGCCGTTTTTTTCGGGAATTTTGGGGTTTTTTTTCCCAAAATTTTGGGATTCCCACCCCCTCTTCTCCTTCCATTCTCTCTGACCATTGAATCCAAGAACTTTCATCCAGTTTTTGCCCATTTTTGCCCATTTTCACCCCAAAACTCCCCCAATGCAACCCTCCCACAATTCCACCATTTCCCAGCCGTTTTTTTCGGGAATTTCGGGGGTTTTTTCCCAAAATTTCGGGATTCCCACCCCCTCTTCTCCTTCCAGACCCTCTCAGCACCGAATCCCACAACCCCCACCCCATTTTTCCCCTTCTTTGCCCATTTTTGGGCCGTTTCACCCCAAAACTCCCCCAACAAAAATCTCCAACAATTCCATCCTTTCCAGGCCGTTTTTTTTTGGGAATTTCGGGTTTTTTCCCAAAATTTCGGGATTCCCACCCCCTCTTCCCCTTCCAAACCCCCTCCGCCCCAAACCCCACAACCCCCACCCCATTTTTCCCCTTTTTTCCCCTTTTTTGCCCATTTTCACCCCAAAATCCCTTGGTGTCCCCCAGTGAAACCCTCCAACAATTCCATCCTTTCCAGGCCGTTTTTTTCGGGAATTTTGGGGGTTTTTTTCCCAAAATTTTGGGATTCCCACCCCCTCCTCTCCTTCCGTTCTCTCTGAGCATTGAATCCAAGAACTTTCATCCAGTTTTTGCCCATTTTTGCCCATTTTCACCCCAAAACTCCCCCAACAAAAAACTCCAACAATTCCATCCTTTCCAGGCCGTTTTTTTCGGGAATTTCGGGTTTTTTTCCCAAAATTTCAGGAATTCCCACCCCCTCATCCCCTTCCAATCCCCCTCCGCCCCAAACCCCACAACCCCCACCCCATTTTTCCCCTTTTTTCCCCTTTTTTGCCCATTTTCACCCCAAAATCCCTCGGTGTCCCCCAATGAAACCCTCCCACAATTCCATCCTTTCCAGGCCGATTTTTTCGGGAATTTTGGGGGTTTTTTTCCCAAAATTTCGGGATTCCCACCCCCTCTTCTCCTTCCAAACCCTCTCAGCACTGAATCCCACAACCCCCACCCCTTTTTTCCCCCCTTCTTTGCCCATTTTTGGGCCGTTTCACCCCAAAACTCCCCCAATAAAACCCTCCCACAATTCCATCCTTTCCAGGCCGATTTTTTCGGGAATTTTGGGGGTTTTTCCCAAAATTTTGGGATTCCCACCCCCTCCTCTCCTTCCGTTCTCTCTGAGCATTGAATCCAAGAACTTTCATCCAGTTTTTGCCCATTTTTGCCCATTTTCACCCCAAAACTCCCCCAACAAAAAACTCCAACAATTCCATCCTTTCCAGGCCGTTTTTTTCGGGAATTTCGGGTTTTTTTCCCAAAATTTCAGGAATTCCCACCCCCTCATCCCCTTCCAATCCCCCTCCGCCCCAAACCCCACAACCCCCACCCCATTTTTCCCCTTTTTTCCCCTTTTTTGCCCATTTTCACCCCAAAATCCCTCGGTGTCCCCCAATGAAACCCTCCCACAATTCCATCCTTTCCAGGCCGATTTTTTCGGGAATTTTGGGTTTTTTTTCCCAAAATTTCGGGATTCCCACCCCCTCTTCTCCTTCCAAACCCTCTCAGCACTGAATCCCACAACCCCCACCCCTTTTTTCCCCCCTTCTTTGCCCATTTTTGGGCCGTTTCACCCCAAAACTCCCCCAATAAAACCCTCCCACAATTCCATCCTTTCCAGGCCGATTTTTTCGGGAATTTTGGGGTTTTTTTCCCAAATATTTTGGGATTCCCACCCCCTTCTCTCCTTCTGTTCTCTCTGAGCATTGAATCCAAGAACTTTCATCCAGTTTTTGCCCATTTTTGCCCATTTTCACCCCAAAACTCCCCCAACAAAAAACTCCAACAATTCCATCCTTTCCAGGCTGTTTTTTTCGGGAATTTCGGGGTCTTTTCCCAAAATTTCAGGAATTCCCACCCCCTCATCCCCTTCCAAACCCCCTCCGCCCCAAACCCCACAACCCCCACCCCATTTTTCCCCTTTTTTCCCCTTTTTTGCCCATTTCCACCCCAAAATCCCTCGGTGTCCCCCAATGCAACCCTCCCACAATTCCACCATTTCCCGGCCGTTTTTTTTCGGGAATTTTGGGGGTTTTTTTCCCAAAATTTTGGGATTCCCACCCCCTCTTCCCCTTCCAAACCCCCTCAGCCCCAAACCCCACAACCCCCACCCCTTTTTTGCCCATTTTTGCCCATTTTAACCCCAAAACTCCCCCAACAAAAAACTCCAACAATTCCACCATTTCCAGGCCGTTTTTTTCGGGAATTTTGGGGGTTTTTTTCCCAAAATTTCGGAATTCCCATCCCCTCATCCCCTTCCAATCCCCCTCCGCCCCAAACCCCACAACCCCCACCCCATTTTTCCCCTTTTTTGCCCATTTTCACCCCAAAATCCCTCGGTGTCCCCCAATGCAACCCTCCCACAATTCCACCATTTCCCGGCCGTTTTTTTCGGGAATTTCGGGGTTTTTTTCCCAAAATTTCAGGAATTCCCACCCCCTCTTCCCCTTCCAAACCCCCTCCGCCCCAAACCCCACAACCCCCACCCCCTTTTTTCCCCCCCTTTCCCCCCCTCCCCCCCTCCCAACTCCGCCATTTCCGAGCCGATTTTTTCGGGGATTTTTTTTCGGGGGGGGGGGGAATTTTTCCCGGGAATTTTTTTTTTTTGGGAATTCTCCCCGGGAATTCCCGGGAATCCCCCGGGGGGGGGGGGCTCAGAGGCGCAGCACGTAGGAGTCGCTGTGGCTCAGGTAACGCACCCAGCGCTGAGCCGGGGCCGCGCCCGGGGGCCCCGAGAGCCGCAGGAAGCGAACGCGGAGCCCGGAGCAGCTCTGGGAGGGCAGCTGGAAAGAGGCGTGGGCAGCGCCCAGCTCCAGGCGCCAGGCGGGCACCGGCCAGGCCAGATCCAGCTGGGAATTCAGGGAATTTGGGAATTCAGGGGGTTGGGAATGTTTGGGATATTGGGGGTGTTTGGGGTGTTTGGGATCTCTGGGATGTTTGGGATGTTCAGGGCTGGAAAGAGGCGTGGGCAGCGCCCAGCTCCAGGCGCCAGGCGGGCACCGGCCAGGCCAGATCCAGCTGGGAATTCAGGGAATTTGGGAATTCAGGGGGTTGGGAATGTTTGGGATATTGGGGGTGTTTGGGGGGTTTGGGATCTCTGGGATGTTTGGGATGTTTGGGATGTTTGGGATGTTGGCAGCTGGAAAGAGGCGTGGGCAGCGCCCAGCTCCAGGCGCCAGGCGGGCACCGGCCAGGCCAGATCCAGCTGGGAATTCAGGGAATTTGGGAATTCAGAGAATTCAGGGGGTTGGGAATGTTTGGGGGGTTTGGGGGTGTTTGGGGGATTTGGGATCTTTGGGATCCTTGGGGTGTTTGGGATGTTCAGGGCTGGAAGGAGCCGTGGGCAGCGCCCAGCTCCAGGCGCCAGGCGGGCACCGGCCAGGCCAGATCCAGCTGGGAATAGTGGGAATATCGGGAATTTGGGAATTCAGGGGGTTTTGGGAATGTTTGGGAATGTTTGGGGGGTTTGGGATCTCTGGGATGTTTGGGATGTTTGGGATGTTTGGGATGTTCAGGGCTGGAAGGAGCCGTGGGCAGCGCCCAGCTCCAGGTGCCAGGCGGGCACCGGCCAGGCCAGATCCAGCTGGGAATTCAGGGAATTTGGGAATTCAGAGAATTCAGGGGGTTGGGAATGTTTGGGGGGTTTGGGGTGTTTGGGGGATTTGGGATCTTTGGGATCCTTGGGATGTTTGGGACGTTGGCAGCTGGAAGGAGCCGTGGGCAGCGCCCAGCTCCAGGCGCCAGGCGGGCACCGGCCAGGCCAGATCCAGCTGGGAATAGTGGGAATATTGGGAATTTGGGAATTCAGGGGGTTTTGGGAATGTTTGGGAATGTTTGGGGGGTTTGGGATCTCTGGGATGTTTGGGATGTTTGGGATGTTTGGGATGTTCAGGGCTGGAAGGAGCCGTGGGCAGCGCCCAGCTCCAGGTGCCAGGCGGGCACCGGCCAGGCCAGATCCAGCTGGGAATTCAGGGAATTTGGGAATTCAGAGAATTCAGGGGGTTGGGAATGTTTGGGGGGTTTGGGGATGTTTGGGGGATTTGGGATCTCTGGGGTGTTTGGGATGTTTGGGATGTTCAGGGCTGGAAGGAGCCGTGGGCAGCGCCCAGCTCCAGGCGCCAGGCGGGCACCGGCCAGGCCAGATCCAGCTGGGAATTCAGGGAATTTGGGAATTTGGGAATTCAGGGTTTTGGGAATGTTTGGGAATGTTTGGGGGGTTTGGGATCTCTGGGATGTTTGGGATGTTTGGGATGTTCAGGGCTGGAAAGAGCCGTGGGCAGTGCCCAGCTCCAGGCGCCAGGCGGGCACCGGCCAGGCCAGATCCAGCTGGGAATTGGGGAATTCTGGGCTAAATTTGGGGATTTGGGGCTAAATTGGGGCATTTTGAGCTAAATTTGGGGGTTCTGGGCTAAATTTGGGGATTTGGGGCTAAATTTGGGCATTCTGGGCTAAATTTGGGCATTTTGAGCTAAATTTGGGGATTTTTGGGCTCAATTTGGGCATTTTGGGCTAAATTTGGGCATTCTGTGCTAAATTTGGGAATTCTGAGCTAAATTTGGGCATTTTGGGCTCAATTTGGGAATTCTGGCCTAAATTTGGGCATTTTGGGCTCAATTTGGGGGTTCTGGGCTAAATTTGGGGATTTTGGGCTCAATTTGGGCATTTTGGGCTCAATTTGGGGGTTCTGGGCTAAATTTAGGAATTTTGAGCTAAATTTGGGCATTTTGAGCTAAATTTGGGCATTTTGGGCTCAATTTGGGGATTTTTGGGCTCAATTTGGGGCATTTTGAGCTAAATTTGGGCATTTTGGGCTCAGTTTGGGCATTCTGGGCTCAATTTGGGGATTTTTGGGCTCAATTTGGGATTTTTGGGCTCAGTTTGGGGATTTTTGAGCTAAATTTGGGCATTTTGGGCTCAATTTGGGGATTTTGGGCTCAATATGGGCATTTTAGGCTCAATTTGGGGATTTTTGGGCTCAATTTGGGGATTTTGGGCTCAATTTGGGCATTTTGGGCTCAATTTGGGGAATTTTGGGCTCAATTTGGGAATTCTGGGCTCACTTTGGGGTTCTGAGGGGACTCTGACCTTGAAGAGGGCGGAGAGTTGGGAGCCCCCCTGGATTTTGGGAATTTCCCAGCGGATGCTGCGGGAGCCCAAATCCAACTCGGCCGCTTGGTCGGGGCTGCTCAGCTCCTGGGAGAGGCTGGGGGGCCCCAAAATTTGGGATTCCAGCCCCAAAATTCCCCCCAAATCCCCCCAAATTCCCCCAAATCCCCAAATTCCCCCAAATCCCCTGGAAATTCCTCCCAAATCCCCCCAAATTCCACCCAAATTGGCCTCAAATCCGCCCCCAAATCCCACCTGGGAGAGGCTGGGGAGCCCCAAAATTTGGGATTCCAGCCCCAAAATTCCCCCCAAATTCCCCCAAATCCCCCCAAATCCCCAAATTCCCCCAAATCCCCTGGAAATTCCCCCCAAATCCCCACCAATTCCACCCAAATTGGCCTCAAATCCGCCTTAATCCACCCAAATTCCCCCCAAATCCACCCAAATTCCCCCCAAATTCCACCTGGGAGAGGCTGGGGAACCCCAAAATTTGGGATTTGAGCCCCAAAATTCCCCCTGAATCCCAAATCCCCAAATGCCCCCCCCCCAATCCCTTAAAATTCCCCCAAATTCCCAAAAATTCCCGAAAATCCGACCCAAATTCCACCCAAATTTGGGATTCACCCCCCCCAGGACCCCCCAAATCCCCAAATTCCTCCCCAAATCCCCCCCAGATTCCCAAAGTTGCCCCCAAACTCCCCCCAAATTTCCCAAATTCCCATAAATTCCCCCCAAATTCCCCAAATTCCCTCCAAATTCCCAAAAATTCCCCCCAAATTCCCAGAAGTTCCCCCCAAATTCCAAAAATTCCCCCAAATTCCCCAAAATTCCCCCCAAATTCCCAAAAATTTCCCCAAAGTCCCTCAAAATTCCCCAAATTAACCCCCAAATCCCCTCAAAATTCCCCAAAATTCCCCCCAGATTCCACCTGGGAAAGACTGGGAGGGCCCAAAATTTGGGATTCACCCCCCCAGGACCCCCCAAATCCCCCAAAATTCCCCAAAATCCCCCAAAATCCCCACCTGGAGACGCCTTTGGGCACCGGGAGCTGCAGGCGAACGTTGATGGCGTGGCTGGGATTTTTTTGGGGGGAAAAACGGGAATTTTGGGAATTTTGGGGAATTTTGAGGCTCCCAGGCCGTTGAAAATCCCGGGATCTTGCCCAAAATTCCCGAAATTCCCCCCAAATTTCACCTTTTGGGGGGGAGGTCGCAGCGGAGCTTCAAATAAAGGCGGATCCTGAGGGGGAAAAAAACCCAAAAATTGGGAAAAATCCCAAAAATTTGGGAGGAAAGGAGGAGCCCCCCCCCCAAATTTTGGGATATCCCCAAAAATTAGGTGGAAAAATGAGGGAAAAATCCCTAAAAATGAGGAAAAAAAACCCCAAAATTGAGGAAAAAGTAAAAAAAAAAAATTAAGGAAAAATTCCCAAAAAATCAGGGAAATTTTAAAAAAATCAGGGAAAAATCCCCCCAAAATCAGGGAAAAAAAATCCCAAAAATCTGGAAAAATCCCCCAAAAATCTGGAAAATATTCCCAAAAAATCAGGAAAAAATTCCAAAAAAATCAGGGAAAAATCCCCAAAAAATCAGGAAAAATTCCCCAAATCCAGGAAAACAGGAAAAAAATCCCCAAAAAATCCAGAAAAAAATCCCAAAAATTCAGGAAAAAAATAAAACAAACCAGGAAAAAATTCCCAAAAAATCCAGAAAAAAAATCCCCAAAAAATCTGAAAAAATCCCAAAAAATCCAGAAAAAAATCCCAAAAAAACCTGAAAAAAATCCCAAAAAATCCAGAAAAAAATCCCCAAAAAAATCTGAAAAAATCCCAAAAAATCCAGAAAAAAATCCCCAAAAAAATCTGAAAAAAATCCCAAAAAATCCAGAAAAAAAATCCCAAAAAAATCTGAAAAAAAAAAAAAATCCAGAAAAAAATCCCCAAAAAATCTGAAAAAAATTTCAAAAAAATCCAGAAAAAAATCCCCAAAAAATCTGAAAAAATCCCAAAAAATCCAGAAAAAAATCCAAAAAAAACCTGAAAAAAATCCCAAAAAATCCAGAAAAAAATCCCAAAAAAAATCTGAAAAAAATCCCAAAAAATCCAGAAAAAAAATCCCCAAAAAAATCTGAAAAAATCCCAAAAAATCCAGAAAAAAAATCCCAAAAAAAATCTGAAAAAAATCCTAAAAAATCCAGAAAAAAATCCCTAAAAAAATCTGAAAAAATCCCCAAAAATCCAGAAAAAAAATCCCCAAGAAATCTGAAAAAAATCCCAAAAAATCCAGAAAAAAATCCCAAAAAAATCTGAAAAAAATCCCAAAAAATCCAGAAAAAAATCCCAAAAAAATCTGAAAAAATCCCCAAAATTTAGGAACCCCCCCCTCAATCCAGGCCCAAATTCCCGAAGGTTTTTGGGGATTTTCCCCCGGATTTGGGGTCCCACCTTCCCCCGGGCTCCTTGTCCAGGGTGGGGAAGAGGCGGAACGGGAGCGGGGCCGGGATCTCGTCCATGACCTGGTACTGCATCAGCGTCATCTGCGGGGATTGGGGAGAAAAGGCGGGAATTTGGGAAAAACCAGGAATTCGGGATAAAAAACAGGAATTTGGGATAAAAACCCGGGAATTTGGGAGAAAAAACCAGGCATTTGGGATAAAAACCCAGGAATTTGGGATAAAAACCCGGGAATTGGGGAGAAAAGGCGGGAATTTGGGAAAAACCAGGAATTTGGGATAAAAAACAGGAATTTGGGAAAAATGGCGGGAATTTGGGAGAAAACGGCGGGAATTTGGGATAAAAACCCGGGAATTTGGGATAAAAAACCCAGGAATTTGGGAGATAAACGGCGGGAATTTGGGAAAAAAACCCAGAAATTTGGGAAAAACGGCGGGAATTTGGGAGAGAATGGCGGGAATTTGGGAGAAAACGGCGGGAATTTGGGATAAAAACCCGGGAATTTGGGAGAAAGGGCGGGAATTTGGGAAAAAAACCCAGGAATTTGGGATAAAAACCCCAGGAATTTGGGATAAAAACCCAGGAATTTGGGAGATAAACGGCGGGAATTTGGGAAAAAAACAGGAATTTGGGATAAAAAACCAGGAATTTGGGAGGAATTTGGGAGGAATTTGGGAGAAAATGGCGGGAATTTGGGAGAAAGGGCGGGAATTTGGGAAAAAACAGGAATTTGGGATAAAAAACAGGAATTTGGGAAAAAAACCCAGGAATTTGGGATAAAACCCCAGGAATTTGGGATAAAAACCCAGGAATTTGGGATAAAAAACAAGGAATTTGGGATAAAAAACCAGGAATTTGGGATAAAAAACAAGGAATTTGGGATAAAAAACCAGGAATTTGGGATAAAAACCCAGGAATTTGGGATAAAAAACAAGGAATTTGGGATAAAAAACCAGGAATTTGGGATAAAAACCCAGGAATTTGGGATAAAAAACAAGGAATTTGGGATAAAAAACCAGGAATTTGGGATAAAAAACAAGGAATTTGGGATAAAAAACCAGGAATTTGGGAGGAATTTGGGAGGAATTTGGGAGAAAATGGCGGGAATTTGGGATAAAAACCCGGGAATTTGGGATAAAAAACCCAGGAATTTGGGAGATAAACGGCGGGAATTTGGGAAAAAAACCCGGGAATTTGGGAGAAAATGGCGGGAATTTGGGATAAAAAACAAGGAATTTGGGAGAAAATGGCAGGAATTTGGGATAAAATGGAGGGAATTTGGGAGAAAATGGCGGGAATTTGGGATAAAAAACAAGGAATTTGGGAGAAAATGGCGGGAATTTGGGATAAAATGGAGGGAATTTGGGAAAAATGGCGGGAATTTGGGAGATAAACGGCGGGAATTGGGGAGAAAATGGGAATTTGGGAAAAAACCAGGAATTCGGGATAAAAAACCAGGAATTTGGGATAAAAACCCGGGAATTTGGGAGAAAACTGCGGGAATTTGGGAAAAAAAACCAGGAATTTGGGATAAAAAACCAGGAATTTGGGAGAAAACGGCGGGAATTTGGGATAAAATGGAGGGAATTTGGGAGAAAATGGCGGGAATTTGGGATAAAAAACAAGGAATTTGGAAGAAAATGGCAGGAATTTGGGATAAAAAAACAGGAATTTGGGAGGAATTTGGGAGGAATTTGGGAGAAAATGGCGGGAATTTGGGATAAAATGGAGGGAATTTGGGAAAAAAAACCAGGAATTTGGGATAAAAAACCAGGAATTTGGGAGGAATTTGGGAGGAAATGGCGGGAATTTGGGAAAAAAACAAGGAATTTGGGATAAAAACCCAGGAATTAGGGAAAAACGGCGGGAATTTGGGATAAAATGGCGGGAATTGGGGAGAAAGGGCGGGAATTTGGGAGATAAAACGGCGGGAATTTGGGAGAAAAGGGCGGGAATTTGGGAAAAAACAGGAATTTGGGATAAAAACCCAGGAATTTGGGAAAAAAACCCAGGAATTTGGGATAAAAAACCAGGAATTTGGGATAAAAACCCAGGAATTTGGGATAAAAAACCAGGAATTTGGGAGGAATTTGGGAGGAATTTGGGAGAAAATGGCGGGAATTTGGGATAAAATGGAGGGAATTTGGGAGAAAATGGCGGGAATTTGGGATAAAAAACCAGGAATTTGGGAGGAATTTGGGAGGAATTTGGGAGAAAATGGCGGGAATTTGGGATAAAATGGAGGGAATTTGGGAAAAAAAACCAGGAATTTGGGAGGAATTTGGGAGAAAATGGCGGGAATTTGGGAAAAAAACAAGGAATTTGGGATAAAAACCCAGGAATTAGGGAAAAACGGCGGGAATTTGGGATAAAATGGCGGGAATTGGGGAGAAAGGGCGGGAATTTGGGAGATAAAACGGCGGGAATTTGGGAGAAAAGGGCGGGAATTTGGGAAAAAACAGGAATTTGGGATAAAAACCCAGGAATTTGGGAAAAAAACCCAGGAATTTGGGATAAAAAACCAGGAATTTGGGATAAAAACCCAGGAATTTGGGATAAAAAACCAGGAATTTGGGAGAAAATGGCGGGAATTTGGGATAAAATGGAGGGAATTTGGGAAAAAAAAACAGGAATTTGGGATAAAAAACCAGGAATTTGGGATAAAATCCCGGGAATTTGGGAGAAAGGGCGGGAATTTGGGAAAAAAACCCAGGAATTTGGGATAAAATGGAGGGAATTTGGGAAAAAAACAAGGAATTTGGGATAAAAAACCAGGAATTAGGGAAAAACAGCTGGAATTTAGGATAAAATGGCGGGAATTGGGGAGAAAGGGCGGGAATTTGGGAAAAATGGTGGGAATGTGGGAAAACCCAAGGAATTTGGGATAAAAAACCAGGAATTTGGGATAAAATGGCGGGAATTGGGGAGAAAGGGCGGGAATTCGGGAGAAAAGGGCGGGAATTTGGGAAAAACGGCGGGAATTTGGGAGAAAATGGCGGGAATTGGGGAGAAAGGGTGGGAATTTGGGAAAAAAACAAGGAATTTGGGATAAAAAACCAGGAATTTGGGAGGAATTTGGCAGGAATTTGGGATAAAATGGCGGGAATTTGGGAGAAAGGGCGGGAATTTGGGAAAAAACCCAGGAATTTGGGATAAAAACCCAGGAATTTGGGAAAAACTGCGGGAATTTGGGAGAAAATGGCGGGAATTGGGGAGAAAGGGCGGGAATTTGGGAGATAAACGGCGGGAATTTGGGAGAAAAGGGCGGGAATTTGGGAAAAAACAGGAATTTGGGATAAAAACCCAGGAATTTGGGATAAAAAACCAGGAATTTGGGATAAAAAACAAGGAATTTGGGATAAAAAACCAGGAATTTGGGAGGAATTTGGGAGGAATTTGGGAGAAAATGGCGGGAATTTGGGATAAAATGGAGGGAATTTGGGATAAAATGGAGGGAATTTGGGATAAAAAACCAGGAATTTGGGATAAAATCCCGGGAATTTGGGAGAAAGGGCGGGAATTTGGGAAAAAAACCCAGGAATTTGGGATAAAAAACCAGGAATTTGGGAGAAAATGGCGGGAATTTGGGAAAAAAACAAGGAATTTGGGATAAAAAAACCAGGAATTAGGGAAAAACAGCTGGAATTTGGGATAAAATGGCGGGAATTGGGGAGAAAGGGCGGGAATTTGGGAGAAAATGGCGGGAATTTGGGAAAAAAAACAGGAATTTGGGATAAAAAACCAGGAATTTGGGAAAAACTGCGGGAATTTGGGAGAAAATGGTGGGAATTTGGGAGAAATGGTGGGAATTTGGGAAAAACGCCGTCTTTTCGGCCTTTCCCAGTCCCTCCCAGTCCCTCCCAGTCCCTCCCAGTCCCCCCCAGTCCCTCCCAGTTTATTTTTCCCCAAACTCCCCCCAACTTTCCCCCAAATTTTCCCCAATTTTTCTCCCAACTCCCCCCAACTTTCCCCCAACTTTCCCCCATTTTTCCCCCAAAATCCCCCCAACTTTCCCCTGATTTTTTCCCCAATTTTTCCCAATTTCTCCCCAATTTTTCCCCAAACTCCCCCCAACTTTCCCCCAATTTTTCCCCAATTTTCCCCCAAAGTCCCCCCACCTTTCCCCCAATTTTCCCCAATTTTTTTCCCATTTTTTCCCAAATTTTCCCCCAAATTTTTTCCCCAATTTTTCCCCAAATTCCCCCCAACTTTCCCCCAATTTTTCCCCATTTTTTCCCCAATTTTTCCCCAAACTCCCCCAACTTTCCCCCAATTTTTCCCCATTTTTTCCCAATTTTCCCCAAACTCCCCCAACTTTCCCCCAATTTTTTCCCAATTTTTTCCCAAACTCCCCCCAATTTTTCCCCCAATTTTTCCCCAGTTTTCCCCCAATTCCCCCCGACTTTTCCCCAATTTCCCCCCAACTTTCCCCCAATTTTTCCCAATTTCTCCCCAATTTTTCCCCAAACTCCCCCAACTTTTCCCCAACTTTCCCCCAATTTTTTCCCCAATTTTTCCCCAACTTTTCCCCAATTTTTCCCAATTTCCCCCCAGTTTTCCCCAAACTCCCCCCAATTTTTCCCCATTTATTCCCCAACTTCCCCACAATTTTTCCCCATTTTTCCCCCAAAATCCCCCCAACTTTCCCCTGATTTTTTCCCCAATTTTTCCCAATTTCTCCCCAATTTTTCCCCAAACTCCCCCCAACTTTCCCCCAACTTTTTTTCCGAAATTTCCCCAATTTTTCCCCAAACTCCCCCCAACTTTCCCCCAATTTTTCCCCAATTTTTTCCCCATTTCCCCCCCATTTTCCCCATTTATTCCCCAATTTCCCCCCAACTTTCCCCCAATTTTTCCCAATTTCTCCCCAATTTTTCCCCAAACTCCCCCAACTTTCCCCCAATTTTTCCCCAATTTTTCCCCAACTTTTCCCCAATTTTTTCCCAAACTCCCCCCAATTTTTCCCCAATTTTTTCCCCAAACTCCCCCCAACTTTCCCCCAATTTTTCCCCAATTTTTTCCCCAAACTCCCCCCAACTTTCCCCCAATTTTTTCCCAATTTCTCCCCAAACTCCCCCCAATTTCCCCCAATTTTTCCCCAAACTCCCCCAATTTTTCCCAATTTCTCCCCAATTTTTCCCCAACTTTTCCCCAATTTTTCCCCACACTCCCCCAACTTTCCCCCAATTTTTCCCAATTTCTCCCCAAACTCCCCCCAATTTTTCCCCAATTTTTCCCCCAACTTTCCCCCAATTTTTCCCCCAACTTTCCCCCAATTTTTCCCAATTTCTCCCCAAACTCCCCCCAATTTTTCCCCAATTTTTCCCCCAACTTTCCCCCAATTTCTTCCCAATTTCTCCCCAAACTCCCCCAACTTTCCCCCAATTTTTCCCCCAACTTTCCCCCAATTTTTTCCCCAAATTCCCCCCAATTTTCCCCCGATTTTTTTCCCTTTTTTTCCCAACTTTCCCCCCAATTTTTTCCCAATTCCCCCCAAATTCCCCCCAAATCTCCCGACCTCGCCGGCGCTGGGGGTGACCCTGAGGACCCTCCCGGAGCCGAACTCGTCCAGTTTGATGGAGCTGTGGAAGGAGCACTCGTCCACCCTCACCGGGGTCCCGTAGCCTGGGGGGCCGAAATCCGGGAATTCGGGAAAATTCGGGACAATTCGGGACAATTGGGGAAAATTTGGGGGGGTTTGGAGGAGTTTTGGGAGGAAAAAAGGGGATTTTGGGGGGTTTAAAAGGGAAAAAATGGGGATTTTGGGGGGTTTTAAGGGGTTAAAAGGGTCTTGGAAGGGGAAAAAAGGGGATTTGGGAAAATGTGGGACAATTTGGGAAAATTTAGGGGGGTTTGGAGGAGTTTTGGGAGGAAAAAAGGGGATTTTGGGGGGTTTAAAGGGGAAAAAATGGGGATTTGGGGGGGTTTTAAGGGGTTAAAAGGGTCTTGGAAGGGGAAAAAAGGGGATTTGGGGAAGATTTGGGACAATTTGGGAAAATTTGGGGGGGTTTGGAGGAGTTTTGGGAAGAAAAAAGGGGATTTGGGGGGGTTTAAAGGGGAAAAAATGGGGATTTTAGGGGGCTTTAGGGGGTTAAAAGGGTCTTGGAAGGGGAAAAAAGGGGATTTGGGGAAGATTTGGGACAATTTGGGAAAATTTAGGGGGGTTTGGAGGAGTTTTGGGAGGAAAAAAGGGGATTTTGGGGGGTTTAAAGGGGAAAAAATGGGGATTTTTGGGGGGTTTTAAGGGGTTAAAAGGGTCCTGGAAGGGCAAAAAAGGGGATTTGGGGAATGTCTGGGAAAACTTGGGAGAATTGGGGAAAATTTGGGGGGTTTGGGAGGAAAAAAGGGGATTTTGGGGGGTTTAAAGGGGAAAAAATGGGAATTTTGAGGGGTTAAAAGGGTCCTGGAAGGAGAATAAGGAAGAATTTGGGGGTCCTGGCAGGGTGCAGAGGGATTTTAGGGAGGATTCGAGGAAATTTTGGGGTGTTTTGGGGAGATTTTGGGAATTCAAATGGGGAAAAAATGGGGAAAAATGGGAAATCTCGGGGATTTCAATGGGGATTTTAGGGAGGGTTAAGAAGGTCCTGGAAGGGAGGAAAAAAGGGGAGGGATTTGAGGGGAATTTGGGGGGACTTGGGGGAATTTGGGGGCCCTGGGGGGATTTGGGGAGGTCCGAGGGGATTTTGGGGGTCCTGGGGTTGGATTTTGGGGTCCCCAAGAATTTGGGGGGGGGTCTCACCCCTCAGTTCCGATTTTCCCACACAAAATTCCTCCGTGAGGCCGATCCGGAGCTCTGGGAGGGAAAAGGGGGGGAAAATGGGGGGGTCCTGACCCCAAAATCCAGCCGGGACCCCCCAAAATCCACCCGGGATGCCCCAAAATCCCCTCAGGACCCCTCAAAACCCCCCAAGACCCCCCAAAATCCCTCAAAACCCCCCCAAATTCCTTTTCCCGCCCTTTTTTCCCCCTCTTCCAGGACCTTTTTGCCCTCACAAAATTCCCGTTAATTCTCCCCAAATTCCCTCCAAATTCTCTCCAAATTCCCTCAAAATTTCCCCCAAATCCCCCTCAAACCCCTCCAGGATCCCCCAAAATCCCACCCAGGGCCCCAAAATCCCCCAAAATCCCTCAACCCCCCCCCAAATTCCTTTTCCCGCCCTTTTTTCCCCCTCTTCCAGGACCTTTTTGCCTTTACAAAATTCCCGTTAATTCTCCCCAAATTGCCCCAAATTCCCCCAAAATTCCCTCCAAATTCCCCCCAAATCCCCCTCAAACCCCTCCAGGATCCCCCAAAATCCCACCCAGGACCCCAAAATCCCTCAAACCCCCCCCAAATTCCTTTTCCCGCCCTTTTTTCCCCCTCTTCCAGGACCTTTTTGCCCTCACAAAATTCCCCTTAATTCTCCCCAAATTCCCTCCAAGTTCTCTCCAAATTCCCTCAAAATTTCCCCCAAATCCCCCTCAAACCCCTCCAAGATCCCCCAAAATCCCCCAGGACCCCCAAAATCCCTCAAAACCCCCCCAAATTCCTTTTCCCGCCCTTTTTTCCCCCTCTTCCAGGACCTTTTTGCCCTCACAAAATTCCCGTTAATTCTCCCCAAATTGCCCCAAATTCCCCCAAAATTCCCTCAAAATTCCCTCCAAATTCCCCCCAAATCCCCCTCAAACCCCTCCAGGATCCCCCAAAATCCCACCCAGGGCCCCAAAATCCCCCAAAATCCCTCAACCCCCCCCAAATTCCTTTTCCCGCCCTTTTTTCCCCCTCTTCCAGGACCTTTTTGCCCTCACAAAATTCCCCTTAATTCTCCCCAAATTGCCCAAAATTCCCCAAAATTCCCTCAAAATTCCCTCCAAATTCCCCCCAAATCCCCCTCAAACCCCTCCAGGATCCCCCAAAATCCCCCCAGGACCCCAAAATCCCTCAACCCCCCCCCAAATTCCTTTTCCCGCCCTTTTTTCCCCCTCTTCCAGGACCTTTTTGCCCTCACAAAATTCCCCTTAATTCTCCCCAAATTGCCCCAAATTCCCCCAAAAATTCCCTCAAAAATTCCCTCCAAACCCCCCCAAAATTCCGGGGACCCCCCCCCCAAATCTCTCCAAAACCCCAAACTCCCAAAATTTTGGGGACCCCTCCCCAAATTCCCCAAATTTAAACCACCCCCCCCCCAAAAAAAATCCCCTCAAAACGCACAAAAACCCCTTAAATCACCCCCAAATCCCTCCGAAAATCCCCCAATTTTTTGGGGAACGCCCCCAAATTTTTGGGGGGAATCCCCCCAAAATCCCTCCAAACCCCTCCCAAAATTTTGGGGCCCCGCCCCAAATTTACCGACGGAGGGGGGGAGGTAACACTTGAGCCGAATCTCGCCCTGCACGTCGATCTTCAGGGGGGTCCCCTGCCAAATTTGGGGATTTTTGGGGGGTCCCCGGGGGTTTTTTTGGGGCGGGGACCCCGATTTTGGGGTGGTTTGGGGGTTTTGGAGGGATTTTGGGGGGGTTTTGGGGTTTTTTGGGGTTTTTTGGGGGGTTTGCTGGGCTCACGTTGGCAGCGATGACGACCGAGAGGCGCTCGAGGACGTCGACGAAGACTTCGGGTTTGGAGGGCTGGGGGGAAAATTTTGGGGAGGATTTTGGGGGTTTTGGGGGTTGGGGGGGGTCTGGGGGGTTTTGGGGGTTTTTGGGGGTTTTTTGGGATTTTTGGGGATTTTTTTAAGAATTTTTTGGGGATTTTTGGGGGATTTTTTGGCTTTTTTTTTTTATTTTGGGGGTTTTTTTGGGGGAGTTTTGGGGGGATTTTTTTGGGTTTTTTTGGGTTTTCTGGGGATTTTTTTGGGATTTTTTTGGGTTTTTTTTGGGATTTTTTGGGATTTTGGGGGGTTTTTTGGGGGTTTTCTGGGGATTTTTTTTGGATTTTTGTGGGATTTGGGGGGGATTGTTTTAAGGATTTTTGGGGGATTTTTGGGATTTTTTTTGGATTTTTTGGGGGGGAGTTTTTTGGGATTTTTTTTTTATTTTGGGGGGATTTTTTTGGTTTTTTTGGGGTTTTCTGGGGATTTTGGGGGGATTTTTTGGGGATTTTGGGGGGATTTTTGGAAGATTTTGGGGGGGATTTTTTGGGGACTTTTTTGGATTTTTGGGGGATTTTTTGGGATTTTTTTTTATTTTGGGGGGATTTTTTTGGTTTTTTGGGGTTTTCTGGGGATTTTGGGGGGATTTTTTGGGGATTTTGGGGGGATTGTTTTAAGGATTTTTGGGGGATTTGGGGGATTTTCTGGAGATTTTTTGGGGGGATTTTTGGGGATTTTTTAGGATTTTGGGATTTTCTTGGGATTTTTTGGGGGGATTTTTGGGGACTTTTTTGGGATTTTTTGGGGATTTTGGGGGGATTTTTTTGGGCTTTTCTGGGGATTTGGGGGGCATTTTTTGGGGATTTTTGTGGAGATTGTTTTAAGGATTTTTGGGGGATTTTTGGGATTTTCTGGAGATTTTTTGGGGGGAATTTTTGGGGATTTTTTTTGGATTTTGGGGGGATCGTTTAAAGGATTTTGGGGGGATTTTGGGGATTTTCTGGAGATTTTTTGGGGGAATTTTTTGGGATTTTCTTGGGATTTTTTGGGGGGATTTTTGGGGACTTTTTTGGGATTTTTTTTTTTTATTTTGGGGGCAATTTTTTGGGATTTTTTTTTGATTTTGGGGGGATTTTTTTGTTTTTTTGGGGGTTTTCTGGGGATTTTGAGGGGATTTTTTGGGGGATTTTTTTGGGATTTTGGGGGGATTTTTTTGGTTTTTTGGGGGGTTTTCTGGGGATTTTGGGGAGAATTTTTTTGAGGATTTTTGAGGGATTTTTGGGATTTTCTGGGGATTTTTTTTTAAATTTATTTTGGGGGGATTTTTTGGGGGGATTTTTTTGGAGGATTTTTAGGGGATTTTTGGGGATTTTTCAGGATTTTTGGAGGGGATTTTTTGGGGTTTTCTGGGGATTTTGGGGGGGATTTTTGGGGGATTTTTGGGGGATTTTTGGGATTTTCTGGAGATTTTTGGGGGATTTTGGGGGAATTTTTTTTTGATTTTTTGGGGATTTTTTTGGGGATTTTTGGGGATTTTTCAGGATTTTTGGAGGGGATTTTTTGGGGTTTTCTGGGGATTTTGGGGGGGATTTTTGGGGGATTTTTGGGACTTTCTGGAGATTTTTTGGGGTTTTCTGGGGGATTTTTTGGGGACTTTTGGGGGGGGGTTTTGAGCGGGATTTTTTGGGGACTTTTGAGTGGATTTGCCTGAATTTTGGGTGCAATTTTTGGATTTTGAGCTGATCCGAGTGGGAATTTTGGGAATTCCGGGCTGGAATTTTGGGAATTCCGGGAATTGGGGCTTTGGGGCCATCGGGGGGGGTCCCTGGGGTGACTCTGGGTGGGATTTTGGGGGAATTTGGGTGGATTTTGGGGCATTTTGGGTGAATTTTGAGTGGAATGGTCGCAATTTTGAGCAGATTTGGGTGGAATTTTGGGAATTCCGGGCTGGAATTTTGGGAATTTCGGGAATTCTGGGGGAGGGGACATTTGGGGCCACCCAGGGGGGTCCTTGGGGTGACTCTGGGTGGGATTTTGGGGGAATTTGGGTGAATTTTGAGCGGATTTCGAGTGGAATTTTCACCATTTGGAGCCGATCCGAGCGGGAATTTTGGGAATTCCGGGCTGGAATTTTGGGAATTTTGGGAATTTCGGGAATTGAGGCCATGGGGGGGGGTCCTTGGGGTGACTCTGGGTGGGATTTTGGGTGGATTTCAGGTGAATTTTGAGCGGATTTCGAGCGGAATTTTCACCATTTCGAGCCGATCCGAGCGGGAATTTTGGGAATTCCGGGCTGGAATTCTGGGAATTTTGGGAATTTCGGGAATTGAGGCCATGGGGGGGGGTCCTTGGGGTGACTCTGGGTGGGATTTTGGGGGAATTTGGGTGAATTTTGAGCGGATTTCGAGCGGAATTTTCACCGTTTCGAGCCGATCCGAGCGGGAATTTTGGGAATTCCGGGCTGGAATTTTGGGAATTTTGGGAATTTCGGGAATTGGGGCTTTGGGACCATCGTGGGGGGGGGGTCGTACCTGGTCCCCCCGAGGTGGGGGGAGGGGTCTGGTGGCCGCCCCCCCCGGCACCACCCGGCTCTGCTGCGTCTCCCGCCCCGAACTGGAAAACAGCGACAAATTCCGGGGGGGTTTTTTTTTTTTTGGGGGGAATTTGGGGAATTTTGGGAATTTGGGGATGGGGAATCGGAGGAAAAGGGGGGGTCCCCACCAGCCCCACGGAGCCCAAATCCAGGAGGCTGAAGGGTTTGGGGGTCTCGGGCTCGGACTGGACGAGGCTCCGGAGGATTTCGGGGGTCGTGGTTTGGATGTGGCCGAAATCCTGGAATTTTTGGGGGGGGGGGGGGGGGGAAATCGGGAATTTTCTGGGAATTCCGGGAAGTTTTGGCCTTCAGGGTTCTCCCAGGGAGGGTCCAGGAGGCTCAAAAAGGCCCCGGGACCCCCAGGATTGGCCCCAAAGGGGATTCCCAGTTCATCCCAGTTCCATCCCAGTTCATCCCAGATCCATCCCAGTCCTTCCCAGACCCTCCCAGTTCATCCCGGTCCTTCCCAGTTCCATCCCAGTTCATCCCAGTCTCTTCCAGTCCATCCCAGTCCCTCCTAGTTCATCCCAGCCCCTCCCAGTTCATCCCAGCCCCTCCCAGTCCCTTCCAGTTCATCCCAGTTCATCCCAGTCCATCCCAGTTCCATCCCAGTTCATCCCGGTTTCATCCCAGTTCCATCCCAGTCCCTCCCAGTTCATCCCGGTTCATCCCAGTCCCTCCCAGTCCCTTCCAGTTCATCCCAGTTCATCCCAGTCCCCTCCCAGTGGCTCCCAGTGCCCTCCTAGTTCCTCCCAGTCCCTCCTGGTCCCCTCCCAGTGGCTCCCAGTCCCTCCCAGTGACCCCAAACACTCTCCCAGTCCCTCCCAGTGGCTCCCAGTCCCTCCCAGTGACCCCAAACACTCTCCCAGTCTCTCCCAGTCCCCTCCTGGTCCCCTCCCAGTGGCTCCCAGTGCCCTCCTAGTTCCTCCCAGTTCCTCCCAGTCCCCTTCCAGTGGCTCCCAGTCCCTCCCAGTGGTTCCCAGTCCTTCCCAGTCCCCTCCCAATGGCTCCCAGTGCCCCCCAGTCCCCTCCCAGTGGCTCCCAGTCCTTTCCAATCCCCTCCCAGTCCCTCCCAGTGGCTCCCAGTCCCTCCCAGTCCCCTCCCAGTGGCTCCCAGTGGCTCTCAGTCCCTCCCAGTCCCCTCCCAGTGGCTCCCAGTCCCTCCCAGTCCCCTCCCAGTGGCTCCCAGTGGCTCTCAGTCCCTCCCAGTCCCTCCCAGTGGTTCCCAGTCCTTCCCAGTCCCCTCCCAATGGCTCCCAATGCCCCCCAGTCCCCTCCCAGTGGCTCCCAGTCCTTTCCAATCCCCTCCCAGTCCCTCCCAGTGGCTCCCAGTCCCTCCCAGTCCCCTCCCAGTGGCTCCCAGTGGCTCTCAGTCCCTCCCAGTCCCCTCCCAGTGGCTCCCAGTCCCCTCCCAGTGGCTCCCAGTGGCTCTCAGTCCCTCCCAGTCCCTCCCAGTGGTTCCCAGTCCTTCCCAGTCCCCTCCCAATGGCTCCCAGTGCCCCCCAGTCCCCTCCCAGTGGCTCCCAGTCCCTCCCAATCCCCTCCCAGTCCCTCCCAGTGGCTCCCAGTCCCTCCCAGTCCCCTCCCAGTCCCTCCCAGTGGCTCCCAGTCCCTCCCAGTCCCCTCCCAGTGGCTCCCAGTGGCTCTCAGTCCCTCCCAGTCCCCTCCCAGTGGCTCCCAGTTACCACCAGTTCCTCCAGGAGCTCCCCCACCAGTCCCAGGTTCATCCCGAGGCTTTTCTCGCTCAGGGGGCCACAGAAATCGCGGAGCAGCGTCACCAACCTGGCACCCCAAAGCCCCAAATCCGTCCCAGACGGCCCCAAAATCCTCCCCAAATCCCCCCAAATCCTCCCCAAAAATTCCCAAAATCCTCCCCAAAAAATCCTCCCCCAAATCCCCCAAAAATTCCCCCAAAATTCCCAAAATCCTCCCCAAAAATTCCCAAAATCCTCCCCAAAAAATCCAAAAATCCTCCCAAAAAATCCTCCCCCAAATCCCCCAAAAATTCCCCAAAAATTCCCAAAATCCTCCCCAAAAATTCCCAAAATCCTCCCCAAAAAATCCTCCCCCAAATCCCCCAAAAATTCCCCAAAAATTCCCAAAATCCTCCCCAAAAATTCCCAAAATCCTCCCCAAAAAATCCTCCCCCAAATCCCCCAAAAATTCCCAAAATCCTCCCCAAAAAATTCCCCAAATCCTCCCTAAAAATCCTCCCCAAAATCCTCCCAAATCCTCCCTAAAAAGTCCCCAAAATCCTCCCAAAAAATTCCCCCAAATTCTCCCTAAAAATCCTCCCCAAAATCCTCCCAAATCCTCCCCAAAATCCTCCCAAATCCTCCCTAAAAATTCCCCAAAATCCTCCCCAAAAATTCCCCCAAAATCCTCCCCAAAAATTCCCAAAAATCCTCCCAAAAAATCCTCCCCAAAATCCCCCCAAATCCTCCCCAAAAATTCCCAAAATCCTCCCTAAAAAATTCCCCCAAATTCTCCCTAAAATTTCCCCAAATCCTCCCCAAAAAATCCTCAAATCCTCCCCAAAAATTCCCCAAAATCCTCCCTAAAAATTCCCAAAAATCCTCCCAAAAAATCCTCCCCAAAATCCCCCCAAAAAATCCCAAAAAGTCCCAAAAAAATCTCCCCCAAAAATCCCCCCCAAAAAACCCAAAAAATCCCCCAAAATCCCCCAAAATCCCCCAAAAACTCCCCAAAACAATCAAAAAAAATCCTCAAAAAAATAAAAAAAAATCCTCAAAAAATCCAAAAAAATCCCAAAAAATCCCCCAAAAAATCCCCCAAAAATCATCAAAAAATCCCCAAAATCCCCCCAAAAATCCTCAAAAAACCCCAAAAAATCCTCAAAAAAATCCCCCAAAAAATCCCCCCAAAAATCCCCAAAAAATCCCCCCCAAAAACCCCCAAAAATCCCAAAAATTCCCAAAAAAATCTCCCCCAAAAATCCCAAAAAATCCCCCAAAAAAATCCCCCAAAATCCCCCAAAAACTCCCCAAAAAAATCAAAAAAAATCCTCAAAAAAATAAAAAAAAATCCTCAAAAAATCCAAAAAAATCCCAAAAAAATCCCCAAAAAATCCAAGAAAAACCCCGAAAAATCCCCAAAAACTCCACCCAAAAAAAATCCCAAAAAATCCCCAAAAAAATCCCAAAAAAACCCCAAAAAATCCCCCCGAATTCCCGGCCTCGCCTGTTGAGGAACTCCACGAGGGTGAAGGGGGAGGCGTCGCCCTCGGTGCTGGCCCCGAAGAAGAGCCCCCCGTGCCGGACGTGGGCGAAGTGGAGCCCCCCGAGGGTCTGCGGGGGCCCGGGGGGGGTCAGGGGGTCCCCAGAACTCTTCGGGACCCCCAAAAACCCCCCAAAAGCGCCCCGGAAACCCCCAAATCCCCCAGAATCCCATAGAAATGCCATAGAAATCCCATAGAAATGCCGTGGAAATGCCATAGAAATCCCATAGAATCCCACAGAATGCCACAGAATCCCATAGAAATCCCATAGAAATGCCATAGAAATGCCATAGAAATGCCATGGAAATGCCATAGAAATCCCCCAGAAATCCCACAGAAATCCCACAGAATCCACCCCAGATCCACCCAAAATCCCCCAGA
Organism: Aphelocoma coerulescens; assembly: GCF_041296385.1. Lineage (NCBI taxonomy): Eukaryota > Metazoa > Chordata > Aves > Passeriformes > Corvidae > Aphelocoma > Aphelocoma coerulescens. Next base: position 228,800 of record NW_027183551.1, read on the forward strand.
ATCCCATAGAAATCCCATAGAATTCCACTGAAATCCCCCAAAATCCCCCAAAATCCCATAGAAATGCCACAGATATCCTATAGAAATCCCATAGAAATCCCATAGAATCCCATAGGAATCCCACAGAAGTGCCACAAAATCCCATAGAAATTCCATCGAAATCCCACAGAATCCCACAAAATCCCATAGAAATCCCATAGAAATGCCACAAAATTCCGTAGAAATCCCACAAAATCCCATAGAAATCCCATAGAATTCCGCCAGAAATCGCACAGAATCCACCCCAGATCCGCCCAAAATCCCCCAAAATCCCATAGAAATCCCACAGAATCCCATAGAAATCCCATAGAAATCCCATAGAATCCCATAAAAATCCCATAGAATCCCATAGAAATCCTCCAAAATCCATAGAAATTCCCCAGAATCCCATAGAAATCCCACAGAAATCCACCGCAAATCCTCCCAAAAATCCCCAAATTCCCCCCAGAATCCCTCAGGGACTCCTCAGAACCCCCCAAATCCCCCCCAAAATCCCCCAAAACCCCACCAGGACTCCCCAAAATCCTCTCAGGACCCCCCAAATTTCCTTGACCCCCCCCAAATCTCCCCCAAAATCCCCAAATCCCCCCCCCAAACTCCTCAAATCTCCCCCCAAACATCCCCAAATCCCCCCCAAATCCTCTCAGGACCCCCAAAATTTCCTTGACCCTCCCCCCAAATCCCTCAGGACCCCCCAAATCCCCCCCAAAATCCCCAAATCCCCCCAAATTCCCCCAAATTCCCCCCTCCAAATCTTCAAATCTCCCCCAAATCCACCCCAAACCCCCTCAGAACCCCCCCAAAAAAACCCCCCGAGGGCCCCCCCAAATCCCCAGGACCCCCAAAATCCCCCCAAAACCCCAAAATCCCCCCAAAAACCCCAAAATCCCCCCCCAAAATCCCTCAGGGACTCCTCAGGACCCCCCAAATCCCCCCCAAAATCCCCAAATCCCCCCCAAAATCCTCAAATCTCCCCCCAAACATCCCCAAATCCCCCCCAAATTTCCCCAAAACGCCCCCAGGACCCCCCAAATCCTCTCAGGACCCCCAAAATTTCCTTGACCCCCCCCCAAATCCCTCAGGACCCCCCAAATCCCCCCCAAAATCCCCAAATCCCCCCAAATTCCCCCCTCCAAATCTTCAAATCTCCCCCAAATCCCCCCCAAACCCCCTCAGAACCCCCCCAAAAAAACCCCCCGAGGGCCCCCCCAAATCCCCAGGACCCCCAAAATCCCCCCAAAAAACCCCAAAATCCCCCCCCAAATCCCTCAGGGACTCCTCAGGACCCCCCAAAATCCCCAAATCCCCCCCCAAACTCCTCAAATCTCCCCCCAAACATCCCCAAATCCCCCCCAATTTCCCCAAAACGTCCCCAGGACCCCCCAAATCCTCTCAGGACCCCCAAAATTTCCTTGACCCTCCCCCCAAAATCCCTCAGGACCCCCCAAATCCCCCCCCAAAGTCCCCAAATCCCCCCCAAATTCCCCCCTCCAAATCTTCAAATCTCCCCCAAATCCACCCCAAACCCCCTCAGAACCCCCCCAAAAAAACCCCCCGAGGGCCCCCCCAAATCCCCAGGACCCCCAAAATCCCCCCAAAACCCCAAAATCCCCCCAAAAACCCAAAAATCCCCCCCCAAAATCCCTCAGGGACTCCTCGGGACCCCCCAAATCCCCCCCAAAATCCCCAAATCCCCCCCCAAACTCCTCAAATCTCCCCCCAAACATCCCCAAATCCCCCCCAATTTCCCCAAAACGTCCCCAGGACCCCCCAAATCCTCTCAGGACCCCCAAAATTTCCTTGACCCTCCCCCCAAAATCCCTCAGGACCCCCCAAATCCCCCCCCAAAATCCCCAAATCCCCCCCAAATTCCCCCCTCCAAATCTTCAAATCCCCCCCAAACCCCCTCAGAACCCCCCCAAAAAAACCCCCCGAGGGCCCCCCCAAATCCCCAGGACCCCCAAAATCTCCCCAAAACCCCAAAATCCCCCCAAAACCCCAAAATCCCCCCAAAAACCCCCAAAAAACCCCGAACTCGCCATGAAGACGGGGGTCTGCTCGCCCCGCACCGAGGTCACCCCCCGGTAGAAGAGGTCGGTGACGTCCCGGGGGGTCCTGGGGGGGTCCCCGCGGACTTTTGGGGGGGTCAAGGAAATTTTGGGGGGTCCTGAGGGGATTTTGGGGGGTCCTGGGGAAATTCGGGGGGGATTTGGGGAGGTTTTGGGGGGGATTTGAGGAGTTTGGGGGGGATATTTGAGGATTTAGGGGGGATTTGGGGATTTGGGGGGGGGGGATTTGGGGGCTCCCTGCGGACTTTGGGGGGGTCAAGGAAATTTTGGGGGGTCCTGAGGGGATTTTGGGGGGTCCTGGGGAAATTTGGGGGGGATTTGGGGAGGTTTGGGGGGAATTTTGGGAGGTTTGGGGGGGATTTGGGGATTGGGGGAGGGGATTTGGGGATTTTGGGGGGGATTTGGGGGGTCCTGAGGGGGTTTTGGGGGGTCAAGGGAATTTGGGGGGTCCTGAGGCGATTTTGGGGGGCCCTGGGGGGGTTCTGGGGAAATTTGGGGGGGATTTGGGGAAATTTGGGGGGATTTGGGGAGGTTTTGGGGGGGATTTGAGGAGTTTGGGGGGGATATTTGAGGATTTACGGGGGATTTGGGGGGTCCTGAGGGACTTTGGGGGGGTCAAGGAAATTTTGGGGGGTCCTGAGGGGATTTTGGGGGGTCCTGGGGGGGCTCTGGGGAAATTCGGGGGGGATTTGGGGAGGTCTGGGGGAAATTTGGGGAGGTTGGGGGGGGATTTGGGGATTGGGGGCGGGGATTTGGGGATTTTGGGGGGGATTTGGGGGGGTCCTGAGGGGGTTTTGGGGGGTCAAGGGAATTTGGGGGGTCCTGAGGCGATTTTGGGGGGCCCTGGGGGGGTTTTGGGGAAATTTGGGGGGGATTTGGGGAGGTTTGGGGGGAAGATTTGAGGAGTTTGGGGGGGGGGGGATTTGAGGATTTAGGGGGGGATTTGGGGATTTTCGGGGGGAGATTTGGGGGGTCCTGAGGGATTTTGGGAGGGGTCAAGGAAATCTGGGGGGTCCCGAGATGGATTTTGGGGTCTGGGGGTGGATTTTGGGCAGATTTTGGGCTTTTTTGGGGGGATACAATCCCTGTGGATCAGGGGGTCCCCCTTGGAGCTGAGGATGAAGAGCTGGGAAATCATCTGGGGGGGATAAGGGGGGGTCAGAGACCCCCGAAACCCCCCAAAATATCCCCAAAAACCCCTTCTGAAACTTAACCCCCCCTCCCCGGGGTCTCTGGAACCCCCAAAATCCCTCAAAATCCCCCCAAAATCGGAGCCCCCCCCCCCCCCCCGCTCAGATCTGAGGCCCCAAAAACGGAGCTCCCCTCAAACCTAAGCCCCCCCCACCCCCAGATCCCCACCCGGACCCCAAATTCCGCCCGACCCCCGACCCCCAACCCCTCGCCGCCCCCCAAAATCCCCTCAGGACCCCCCAAAAAAACCCCAAATCCCCCCGAAAATCTCCCAAAAAGCGGCGCGGCCCCTTTAAGAGGGGGCGTGGCCAAGCCCCCTTCCGGACCCCGCGAACCTCCGGGCCGCTTCCCGCCGCCGCCGTGGGCGTGGCCTCGCCTCACGTGGCCACCGCCGCTTCTTCCTATTGGTTGATCGCTCCCCTACTTCCGGGTGTGCCCCCGTTGTGATTGGTCCTCGCTGTCGCCAGGGGGAAGGGCGGACCTTGCGTTCTGATTGGCCGCCCGGCTGTCACGTGGCCGCCGGTTTTTCGCGCCACTCGCTGTGAGGCGGCGGCGGTGGCGGGAAAAGGGGGGCGAGAGATCGTGAGGGGGAAATCGCGATCGTGAGGGGGAAATCGCGATCGTGAGGGAGAAATCGCCACCGTGAGGGGGAAAACGTGATCGTGAGGGGGAAATCGCGATCGTGAGGGGGAAATCGCGATCGTGAGGGGGAAAACGCCACCGTGAGGGGGAAAACGTGATCGTGAGGGGGAAATCGCGATCGTGAGGGGGAAATCGCCACCGTGAGGGAGAAATCGCGATCGTGAGGGGGAAATCGCCACCGTGAGGGGGAAATCGCCACCGTGAGGGGGAAATCGCGGTCGTGAGGGGGAAATCGCGATCGTGAGGGGGAAATCGCGACGAGGAATCGCCACAGGAGCGGCCCCGACATGGCCCCGCGCGACTACGACAGCGAGAAAGGTTTGGGGAGGGCAGGGGCCACCGGGACTGGGTTATTGATCTGTTATCGGAACCCCCCCCCCCCCCCCCCCATATCGCATGCCGTAATTGGGGAACTCTCGCAATTATCGGGATATTCCCTCCGTTATCGGCACTTTCCTCCCGTTTCTGATTCCCGTTTCTCGGTCTGTGATCTCCCCTCAGAGAAGGCGAAGCGGTTTTTTGAGGAGTTTTATCGCGATGGTCCCGACGGACGCAAGGAATTCCCGTACCGGGAGCAGCTGGTGAGGGCCGGCACCCCCAAATTCACCCCGAACCCCCTCGAAACCCCCCCAAAACTCCCTCAGGTTCCACCTTAAAACCCCCTAAATTCATCTCCAATTTCTCCTAAACATCTTCAAATCTCCTCGAATTCCGCTCCTGCACCCCTCAAATCTCTCCTAAAGTCCCTCAGATTCTCCCCAAACCGCTTCAAACTCTCCCACTCTCCTCAATCCCCCCCAAACCTCCCCCAATCCCTCCCAAATTTCCCCAAAACCCCCTTTTTTCAGCCCAAAACCCCCTTTTTTCAGCCCCAAAACCCCTTTTTCCCTCAAAATCCCCTTTTTTCACCCGAAAGCCCCCTTTTTCACCCCAAACCCTCCCTTTTTTCACCCCAAAACCCCCTTTTTTTACCCCAAACCCACCTTTTTCACCCCAAAACCCCTTTTTTTTTGCCCCAAACCCTCCCTTTCTTTACCCCAAACCCTATTTCTTCTCCCCAAAACCTCCCTTTTTCACTCCAAAACCCCCTTTTTTCCCTCAAAACCCCCTTTTTCGCCCCAAACCCTCCCTTTTTCACCCCAAAACCTCCCTTTTTTCCCCTCAGAACCCCTTTTTACACCCTAAAATCATTTTTTCCACCTCAAAACCTCCCTTTTTTCACCCCAAAGCCCCCTTTTTTCACCCCCAAACCCCCTTTATTTCACCAAAACCCCCATTTTTCACCCCAAACCCCCTTTATTTCACCAAAACCCCCATTTTTCACCCCAAACCCCCTTTATTTCACCAAAACCCCCATTTTTCACCCCAAAACCCCTTTTCCCCCCCAACCCCAGGTGGCTCTGGCCCGGCGGCAGCAGGTGGCCCTCTGGGTGGCCCTGGACGACGTGGCTCACCCCAAACCCCCTTCTTTCACCCCAAATCCCCCTTTTTTCACCCCAAAACCCCCCTTTTTCCCTTTATTTCACCAAAACCCCCATTTTTCACCCCAAATCCCCTTTTTCCCCCCAACCCCAGGCGGCTCTGGCCCGGCGGCAGCAGGTGGCCCTCTGGGTGGCCCTGGACGACGTGGCTCACCCCAAACCCCCTTTATTTCACCCCAAAACCTCCTTTTTTTCCCATTTTTCACCCTAAATCCCCTTTTTTCACCCCAAACCCCCTTTATTTCACCAAAAGCCCCATTTTTCACCCCAAAACCCCACTTTTTCCCCCCCCAACCCCAGGCGGCTGTGGCCCGGCAGCAGCAGGTGGCCCTCTGGGTGGCCCTGGACGACGTGGCTCACCCCAAATCCCCCTTCTTTCACCCCAAAACCCCTCTTTTTCCCTTTCTTTCACCAAAACCCCCATTTTTCACCCCAAAACCCCCCTTTTTCACCCCAACCCACGGTGGCTGTGGCCCGGCGGCAGCAGGTGGCCCTCTGAGTGGCCCTGGATGACGTGGCTCACCCCAAATCCCCTTCTTTCACCCCAAACCCCCATTTTTACCCCAAACCCCCATTTTTCACCCCAAAACCCCCTTTTTTCACCCCAAAAATCTCCTTTTTTTCCCCTTTTTCACCCCAAAACCCCCCTTTTTCACCCCAACCCCAGGTGGCTCTGGCCCGGCGGCAGCAGGTGGCCCTCTGGGTGGCCCTGGACGACGTGGCTCACCCCAAACCCCCTTCTTTCACCCCAAATCCCCCTTTTTTCACCCCAAAACCCCCCTTTTTCCCTTTATTTCACCAAAACCCCCATTTTTCACCCCAAAACCCCCTTTTTTCACCCCAAAACCCCCCTTTCTCCCCCCAAACCCCAGGCGGCTGTGGCCCGGCGGCAGCAGGTGGCCCTCTGGGTGGCCCTGGACGACGTGGCTCACCCCAAAACCCCCCTTTTTTCACCCCAAAACCCCCCTTTTTCACCCCAAAACCCCCTTTATTTCACCAAAAGCCCCATTTTTCACCCCAAAACCCCCCTTTCTCACCCCAAAACCCCCCTTTTTCCCCCCCCAACCCCCAGGTGGCTGTGGCCCGGCGGCAGCAGGTGGCCCTCTGGGTGGCCCTGGACGATGTGGCTCACCCCAAACCCCCTTTATTTCACCAAAACCCCCCTTTTTCACCCCAAAACCCCCCTTTTTCCCTTTATTTCACCAAAACCCCCCTTTCTCACCAAACCCCAGGTGGCTCTGGCCCGGCGGCAGCAGGTGGCCCTCTGGGTGGCCCTGGACGACGTGGCTCGCCCCAAACCCCCTTAATTTCGCCAAAGCCCTCTTTTTTCCCCCCAAAACCCCCCTTTTTCACCCCAAAACCTCCCTTTTTCCCCAAAACCCCTTTTCTTCTCCCCAAAATCTCCCATTTTTCACCCCAAAACCCCCTCTTTCACCCCAAAAACCTCCATTTTTTCCCATTTTTCACCCTAAATCCCCTTTTTTCACCCCAAACCCTCTTGATTTCACCAAAACCCCCTTTTTTCACCCCAAACCCCCCTTTTTCCCTTTATTTCACCAAAACCCCCCTTTTTCCCCCCAACCCCAGGTGGCTCTGGCCCGGCGGCAGCAGGTGGCCCTCTGGGTGGCCCTGGACGATGTGGCTCACTCCAAATCCGCCTTTTTTCACCCCAAACCCCCTTTATTTCACCAAACCCCCCATTTTTCACCCCAAACCCCCTTTATTTCACCAAAACCCCCATTTTTCACCCCAAATCCCCTTTTCCCCCCCAAACCCCAGGTGGCTCTGGCCCGGCGGCAGCAGGTGGCCCTCTGGGTGGCCCTGGACGATGTGGCTCACCCCAAACCCCCTTTATTTCACCCCAAAACCCCCCTTTTTCCCTTTATTTCACCAAAACCCCCATTTTTCACCCCAAACCCCCTTTATTTCACCAAAACCCCCCTTTTTCACCCCAAATCCCCTTTTCCCCCCCAACCCCAGGTGGCTCTGGCCCGGCGGCAGCAGGTGGCCCTCTGGGTGGCCCTGGACGACGTGGCTCACCCCAAACCCCCTTCTTTCACCCCAAATCCCCCTTTTTTCACCCCAAAACCCCCCTTTTTCACCCCAAACCCCCTTTTTTCCCCCCAAAACCCCCCTTTTTCACCCCAAAACCTCCCTTTTTCCCCAAAACCCCTTTTCTTCTCCCCAAAATCTCCCATTTTTCACCCCAAAACCCCCTCTTTCACCCCAAAAACCTCCATTTTTTCCCATTTTTCACCCTAAATCCTCTTTTTTCACCCCAAACCCTCTTGATTTCACCAAAACCCCCTTTTTTCACCCCAAACCCCCCTTTTTCCCCCCAACCCACGGTGGCTGTGGCCCGGCGGCAGCAGGTGGCCCTCTGGGTGGCCCTGGACGACGTGGCTCACCCCAAACCCCCTTTATTTCACCAAAAGCCCCATTTTTCACCCCAAAACCCCCCTTTTTCACCCCAAAACCCCCCTTTTTCACCCCAAAACCCCCCTTTTTCCCCCCCAACCCCCAGGCGGCTGTGGCCCGGCGGCAGCAGGTGGCCCTCTGGGTGGCCCTGGACGACGTGGCTCACCCCAAACCCCCTTTTTTCACCAAAACCCCCCTTTTTCACCCCAAAACCCCCCTTTTTCCCTTTATTTCACCAAAACCCCCCTTTTTCACCCCAACCCCAGGTGGCTGTGGCCCGGCGGCAGCAGGTGGCCCTCTGGGTGGTCCTGGACGACGTGGCTCGCCCCAAACCCCCTTAATTTCGCCAAAGCCCTCTTTTTTCCCCCCAAAACCCCCCTTTTTCACCCCAAAACCTCCCTTTTTCCCCAAAACCCCTTTTCTTCTCCCCAAAATCTCCCATTTTTCACCCCAAAACCCCCTCTTTCACCCCAAAAACCTCAATTTTTTCCCATTTTTCACCCTAAATCCCCTTTTTTCACCCCAAACCCTCTTTATTTCACCAAAACCCCCTTTTTTCACCCCAAACCCCTCTTTTTCCCTTTATTTCACCAAAACCCCCCTTTTTCCCCCCAACCCCAGGTGGCTCTGGCCCGGCGGCAGCAGGTGGCCCTCTGGGTGGCCCTGGACGATGTGGCTCACTCCAAATCCGCCTTTTTTCACCCCAAACCCCCTTTATTTCACCAAACCCCCCATTTTTCACCCCAAACCCCCTTTATTTCACCAAAACCCCCATTTTTCACCCCAAATCCCCTTTTCCCCCCCAAACCCCAGGTGGCTCTGGCCCGGCGGCAGCAGGTGGCCCTCTGGGTGGCCCTGGACGATGTGGCTCACCCCAAACCCCCTTTATTTCACCAAAACCCCCTCTTTTCCCCCCAAAACCCCCCTTTTTCCCTTTATTTCACCAAAACCCCCCTTTTCCCCCCCAACCCCAGGCGGCTCTGGCCCGGCGGCAGCAGGTGGCCCTCTGGGTGGCCCTGGACGATGTGGCTCACCCCAAACCCCCTTCTTTCACCCCAAATCCCCTTTATTTCACCAAAACCCCCATTTTCACCCCAAAAACCTCCATTTTTTCCCATTTTTCACCCAAAACCCCCCTTTTTCCCCCCAACCCCCAGGCGGCTGTGGCCCGGCGGCAGCAGGTGGCCCTCTGGGTGGCCCTGGACGACGTGGCCGCGGACGAGCCCGAGCTGGCCGAGGCCGTGCTGGAGAACGTCCGGCGCTACGGGCGCGTCTTCGCCGCCGCCGCGCACGAGCTGCTGCCCCGCTACGGCAGCGCCCAGGTCGGGGGGCACCGGGGGCAACCGCGGGGCGGGAGGGGGCTAGCGGGGCGGGGGGTGGGGTTTGGGGGGGTTTGGGGCGGGTTTGAGGGGGTTTTGGGTGGGTTTGGGGGGATTTTGGGGGGGGTTGGGGTGGTTTTGGGGGGTTTGGGGTGGTTTTAGGGGGATTTTGGGTGGGTTTGAGGGGGGTGAGGGGGGTTTGGGGTGGTTTTGGGGGGTTTGAGGTGGTTTTTGGGGGTGGTTTGGGGTGGTTTTAGGGGGATTTTGGGGGGTTGGGGTGGGATTTGGGGGGGTTTTGGGTGGGTTTGGGGGGGATTTGGGGTGGTTTTAGGGGGATTTTGAGTGGTTTTGAGGGGGGTTTGGGTGGTTTTGATGGGGTTTGAGGGGGTTGGGGGGGTTTGGCGGGGTTTGGGGTGGTTTTAGGGGGATTTTGGGTGGGTTTGATGGGGTTTGAGGGGGGTTTTGGGGGGTTTGGGGTGGTTTTTAGGGGGATTTTGGGTGGTTTTGAGGGGAGTTTGGGGTGGTTTTGGGTGGGTTTGGGGGGATTTGGGGTGGTTTTGGGGGGGTTTGATGGGGTTTGGGGTGGGTTTGAGGGGGTTTGGGGGGGTTGGGGGTGGGTTTGAGGGGGGTTTGGGGGGGTTGGGGGGGGTTTGGGGTGGGTTTGGGGGGGTTAGGGGGATTTGGGTGGGTTTGGGGGGGATTTGGGGGGGTTTGATGGGGTTTGAGGGGGGTTTTGGGGTGGTTTTGGGGGATTTGGGGTGGTTTGGGGTGGTTTTAGGGGGATTTTGGGTGGGTTTGATGGGATTTGGGGGGGTTTGGGGTGGGTTTGGGGGGGTTTTGGGAGGTTTGGGTGGGGTTTGGGGTGGTTTGGGTGGGGTTTGGGGTGGTTTTTAGGGGGATTTTGGGTGGTTTTGAGGGGAGTTTGGGGTGGTTTTGGGGGTTTTGGGTGGGCCTTGGGGGGGATTTGGGGTGGGTTTGGAGAGTTTTGGCTGGGGTTTGGGTGGGGTTTGGGGTGGTTTTGGGTGGCTTTGGGTGGGTTTTAGGGGGATTTGGGGGGATTTTGGATGTGTTTGGGTGGGGTTTGGGGGGATTTTGGGTGTGTTTGGGTGGGGTTAGGGGGGATTTTGGGTGTGTTTGGGTGGGGTTAGGGGGGATTTTGGGTGGGTTTGGTGGGGTTAGGGGGGATTTTGGGTGGGTTTGGTGGGGTTTGGGGTGGGTTGGGTGAGGTTTGGGGTGGGTTTGGGGGAATTTTGGGTGGGTTTGGGGGTTTTGGGTGGGGCTTGGGGGGGATTTGGGGTGGGTTTGGGGTGGTTTTGGGGGGGATTTGGGGTGGGTTTGGAGAGTTTTGGCTGGGGTTTGGGGGGGTTTAAGTGGGTTTGGGGTGGGCTTGGTGGGGTTTGAGGGGATTTGTGGTGGTTTTGAGGGGTTTGGGGTGATTTTTTGGGTGGGTTTGGGGGATTTGGGTGCGTTTGGGGGGGGTTTTGGGGGATTTTGGGGGGGTTGGGGTGGTTTTGGGGGGTTTGGGGTGGTTTTAGGGGGATTTTGGGTGGGTTTGATGGGGTTTGAGGGGGGTTTGGGGTGGTTTGGGGTGGTTTTAGGGGGATTTTGGGTGAGTTTGGTGGGGTTTGGGGTGGTTTTGGGTGGGTTTGGGGGGGATTTGGGGTGGTTTTAGGGGGATTTTGAGTGGTTTTGAGGGGGGTTTGGGTGGTTTTGATGGGGTTTGAGGGGGGTTTGAGGGGGTTGGGGGGGATTTGGGTGGGTTTGGGGGGGATTTGGGGGGGCTTGGGGGGGTTGGGGTGGTTTTAGGGGGATTTTGGGTGGGTTTGATGGGATTTGAGGGGGGTTTGGGGTGGTTTTGGGGGGGTTTGGGGTGGTTTTTAGGGGGATTTTGGGTGGTTTTGAGGGGAGTTTGGGGTGGTTTTGGGTGGGTTTGGGGGGATTTGGGGTGGTTTTGGGGGGGTTTGATGGGGTTTGAGGGGGGTTTAGGGTGGTTTGAGGGGGATTTGGGGTGGGTTTGGGGGGTTTTGGGTGGGTTTGATGGGGTTTGAGGGGGTTTTGGGGTGGTTTTAGGGGGAGTTTGGGTGGGTTTGGGGGGGATTTGGGGTGGTTCTGGGGAGGTTTGGGGTGGGTTTGGGTGGGTTTGGGGTGGGTTTGGGGTGGGTTTGAGGGGGGATTTGGGGTGGTTTTGGGTGGGATTTTGAATGAGATTTTGGGGGTGGTTTTGAGGAGGATTTGGGGGTGATTTTGAGGGGGATTTTGGGGTGGGTTTGAGTGGGATTTTGGGGTGATTTTTGAGGGGAATTTGGGGGTGGTTTTAAAATCCCTTCAGGAGGATTTTGGGTGGGGGTCCCTCTGAGCCCAGAACCTTTACTTGGAGCACCTTTGGGGCATTCCAGGATCATTTTGGGGCATTTTGGGGTGCCTTTGAGTGCAATTTCAGGACAATTTTGGGGTACTTCTACATGGGAACCCCCCAAAGCCCCCCAAAGCCCCCCTCCCCAATTTGTGCTCCCCAGAACCTTTACCTGGAGCACCTTCGGGTGGTCTCGGGGTCGTTTCGGGGGTGCCCACGATGGGATTTGAGTGGGATTTGAGGCATTTTAGGGTGGTTTGGACTGGGATTTTGGGATAATTTGGGGTGAGGATCCCCCCCCAAACCCCACCTGAGCCCCCTCCCCAATTTTTTCCCCCCCTCCAGGCCCCCGCCCGGGACCCCCTGGACGTTTACCTGGAGCATCGGCTGCTGCTGGAGCAGCGGGGCCGGGCCGGGGGGGCCCCCAGGGACCCCCAAAATCAGTTCCCCCCGGAGCTGCTGCGGCGTTTGTGAGTCGGGGGAGGGGCTTTGGGGACCCCAGACCCCAATTTTGGGCACCCCAAAACCCCACAAACCCCTCCAGATCTTACCCTGCTTCCTCAGATCCTTCCCAATCCCAACTAAATCCTCCTCAGGTCCCCCAAATCCCCCTCAATTCCCACTTTTTTCCCCCATTTCTCCCGGTTTTGTTCTCTCCCATCTCCGTTTTTCACCCCAAAACCCAATTTTTTTCCCATTTTTCCCCCATTTTCCCCCATTTTTTCTCTTCCCATCTCCCTGTAGCCCCATTTCTTTCCTGTCCAGATCCCCTTTTCCCCCCCAAAAACCCCGTTTTTTCTCATTTTACCCCCGTTTTTGCTCCGTGAACCCCATTTTTCCCCTCACTTTTTCCTTCTCAGACACCACAATTCCCACAAATCCCACTTTTTTTCCGTTTTTCTGTGTTTTCCCCCCAAAACTGAGCTGTCCTTCCACACCCCATCCTGCTCCAAGGCCCTGTGGGAGCCACCTCACTTTTCTCTCTACAATCCCCATTTTTTACCCCAAAATTCCGGAGTTTTTTTTTCCCCACATCCCCCAATCCCCATTTTCCCTGTCCCAATTCCTGTTTTGCCCAAAATCCCCGTTTTTCACCCCAAAACCGAGCTGTCCTTCCACACCCCATCCTGCTCCAACCCGCTGTCCCCACAGGAGCTCCAGACCCCATTTCCCCCCATTTTTCACCCCACAAATTCCATATTTTTCCCCCCCAATCCCCCTTTTCCCTGTCCCAATTCCCGTTTTGCCCAAAATCCCCGTTTTTCACCCCAAAAGCGAGCTGTACTTCCGTGCCCCGTCCTGCTCCAAGGCTCTGTCCCCACAGGAGCTCCAGACCCAATTTCCCTCCATTTTCCCCCATTTTCCACCCCACAAATTCCATATTTTTCCCCCCCAATCCCCCTTTTCCCTGTCCCAATTCCTGTTTTGCCCAAAATCCCCGTTTTTCACCCCAAAAGCGAGCTGTCCTTCCACACCCCATCCTGCTCCAAGGCCCTGTGGGAGCCACCTCATTTTTCCTTCTAGAAACCCCATTTTTCACCCCAAAATTCCGGGGTCTTTTTTGCTCCCCACATCCTTCAATCCCCATTTCTCCTGTCCCAATTCCTGTTTTTCCCAAAATCCCCATTTTTCACCCCAAACCCCAGCTGTCCTTCCACACCCCATCCTGCTCCAACCCGCTGTCCCCACAGGAGCTCCAGACCCCATTTCCCCCCATTTCCCCCCATTTTCCCCCATTTCCCTCCATTTTCCCCCATTTTCCACCCCACAAATTCCGTATTTTCCCCCCCCAATCCCCCTTTTCCCTGTCCCAATTCCCGTTTTGCCCAAAATCCCCGTTTTTCACCCCAAAAGCGAGCTGTACTTCCGTGCCCCGTCCTGCTCCAAGGCTCTGTCCCCGCGGGAGCTCCGGGCCAGCAGCATCGGCTCCTTGGTCACCGTGGAGGGCATCGTCACCCGGGCCAGCGACGTCCGGCCCCTGCTGCGCGTGGCCACCTACAGCTGCGACCAGTGCGGGGCTGAGACCTACCAGCCGGTACTGGGATGGACTGGGATGGACTGGGAATGGGTTTGGGGCAGTTTTGGGGGGATTTGGGGCAGTTTTGGGGGGATTTGGGGCAGTTTTGGGGGAGGGCATCGTCACCCGGGCCAGCGACGTCCGGCCCCTGCTGCGCGTGGCCACCTACAGCTGTGACCAGTGCGGGGCTGAGACCTACCAGCCGGTACTGGGATGGACTGGGACAAACTGGGAATGGGTTTGGGGCAGTTTTGGGGTGATTTGGGGCAGTTTTGGGGGGGATTTGGGGCAGTTTTGGGGTCTCAGTGCCACCTCCAGCTGTGACCAGTGCGGGGCTGAGACCTACCAGCCGGTACTGGGATGGACTGGGAGGGATTGGGATCGACTGGGAATGGATTTGGGACAGTTTTGGGGGGATTTGGGGCAGTTTTGGGCAGTTCCAGGGGATTTGGGGGCAGTTTTGGCGTCTCAGTGCCACCTCCAACAGTGACCAGTGCGGGGCTGAGACCTACCAGCTGGTACTGGGACGGACTGGGACTAACTGGGATGGACTGGGATGAACTGGGAGGGGGTTTGAGGGGTTTTGGGGCGATTTCAGGTGGATTTTTGGGGGGATTCTCTGAATTTTTGGGATTTCCCCTCACAGATCGAAGGCCTCATTTTCCCGCCTTTTCCAAGGGGCCATTTTGGGGGCCCCGGGGGGAATTTTTTTGGGATCTTGGGTGAATTTTTGGGGCTTCAAGTGAAGTTTTGGGGGTTCAGGTGAAGTTTTGAGGGTCCAGGTGGATTTTTTGGGGGGGTTCTCTGAGTTTTTGGGATCTTTCCCCAGATCGAGGGCCCGACTTTTACGCCGCTGCTGCTCTGCCCGAGCCGCGAGTGCCAGACCAACCGCTCGGGGGGGCGGCTCTACCTGCAGAGCCGGGGCTCCAAATTCACCAAATTCCAGGAGTTGCGGATTCAGGAACATGTGAGTGAGGGGGGAACCCGAAATTCCTGACGGGAGACCCCAAAATCCCAAAAAATCCCCTCAGGAAACTCCAAAATCCTCAAAAATCCCCTCAGAATTGCTTCCAAAATGGCGGCCGGGGTCTTTAAGACGGCCCCCAGGATCCTAAAATTGGCTCCAAATCCACCAAATTCCAGGAATTGTGGATTCAGGAGCACGTGAGTGAGGGGAGGACCCGAAATTCCTGACGGGAGACCCCAAAATCCCAAAAAATCCCCTCAGGAAACTCCAAAATTCTCAAAAATCCCCTCAGAATTTATTGCAAAATGGCGGCCGGGGTCTTTAAAATGGACTCTAGGGGCTTAAAATTGGTTCCAAATTCACCAAATTCCAGGAATTGTGGGTTCAGGAACACATGAGTGAGGGGGGAACCCGAAATTCCTGACGGGAGACCCCAAAATCCCAAAAAATCCCCTCAGGAAACTCCAAAATTCCCTCAGAATTGCTTCCAAAATGGCGGCCTGGGTCTTTAAAACGGCCCCCAGGATCCTGAAATTGGCTCCAAATCCACCAAATTCCAGGAATTGTGGATTCAGGAGCACGTGAGTGAGGGGAGAAGCCGAAATTCCTGATGGGGGACCCCAAAATCCAAAAAAATCCCCTCAGGAAACTCCAAAATCCCCTCAAAGCTGATTCCAAAATGGCGGCCGGGGTCTTTAAAATGGACTCTAGGGGCTTAAAATTGGCTCAAAATCCACCAAATTCCAGGAATTGTGGATTCAGGAGCACGTGAGTGAGGGGGGAACCCGAAATTCCTGACGGGAGACCCCAAAATCCCAAAAAATCTCCTCAGGAAACTCCAAAATCCTCAAAAATCCCCTCAGAATTGCTTCCAAAATGGCGGCCTGGGTCTTTAAAACGGCACCCAGGATCCTAAGATTGGCTCCAAATCCACCAAATTCCAGGAATTGTGGATTCAGGAGCACGTGAGTGAGGAGAGGACCCAAAATTCCTGACGGGAGACCCCAAAATCCCAAAAAATCTCCTCAGGAAACTCAAAAATCCCCTCAGAATTTATTGCAAAATGGCGGCCGGGGTCTTTAAAATGGACTCTAGGGGCTTAAAATTGGTTCCAAATCCACCAAATTCCAGGAATTGTGGATTCAGGAACGCGTGAGTGAGGGGGGAACCCGAAATTCCTGACAGGAGACCCCAAAATCCCAAAAAATCCCCTCAGGAAACTCAAAAATCCCCTCAGAATTGCTTCCAAAATGGCGGCCTGGATGTTAAAAATGGACTCAAATGTCCTGGAATGTCCCAAAATTGTCTCAAATGTTCCCAGACTGACCCCAAACATCCCAAAAATGGCTCCAAATGTCCCTGAATGGCCCCAAATGCCTCCAAATATCCCCAGATGTCCAAAAAATCTTTCTAAAATTGACTCTAACGTCCCTAAGCTGCCCCCAAAATGGTCCTAAACTGCCCCAAACGTCTCAAAATGCCTAAAAATCTCCCCAAAATTGGTTTTAAATCCTAAAACATCCCTAAACTGTCCCAAAGCATCCCAAAACCTCCCTAAACTTGACTTTAACGCCCCCAAAACGTCACAAACTGCCCCGAAACGACAAAAAAAAATCTCCCCGAAAACCCCTCAAAATCGACTTCGACGTCGCCAAAATGGATTGGAACGTCCCAAAACGCCCCAAAATCTCCCCAAAATCGCTTCCAAAATCTCACCTGTCCCCCTTTCGTGCCCTCAGTCCGACCAGGTGCCCGTGGGCCACTTGCCCCGGTCGCTGTCGCTGCACCTGAGCGGGGCCAACACGCGCCAGGCCCAGCCCGGCGACCACGTCCGGGTCAGCGGCGCCTTCCTGCCCCTGCTGCGGCCGGGATTCCGCCAGGTGACACAGGTGAGTGGCCAAAACGCACCTGGCACCCCAAAAATCACACCTGGCACCCCAAAAACCTCACCTGGGACCCCAAAAATGTACCCAAACCTCACCTGGCACCCCAAAAACCTCACCTGGGATCTCCCAGAACTCCCCTTGCTGCCCCTGCTGCGGCCGGGATTCCGCCAGGTGACACAGGTGAGTGGCCAAAACGCACCTGGCACCCCAAAAATCACACCTGGGACCCCAAAAATCACACCTGGCACCCCAAAATCCACACCTGGGACCCCAAAATCTACACCTGGGACCCCAAAAATGCACCCAAACCTCACCTGGGATCTCCCAGAACTCCCCTTGCTGCCCCTGCTGCGGCCGGGATTCCGCCAGGTGACACAGGTGAGTGGCCAAAACGCACCTGGGACCCCAAAAATCACACCTGGCACCCCAAAATCCACACCTGGGACCCCAAAAACTGCACCTGGAACCCCAAAAATCACACCTGGGACCCCAAAAATGCACCCAAACCTCACCGGGGATCTCCCAGAACTCCCCTTGCTGCCCCTGCTGCGGCCGGGATTCCGCCAGGTGACACAGGTGAGTGGCCAAAACACACCTGGGACCCCAAAAATCACACCTGGGACCCCAAAAACCTCACCTGGGACCTCAAAATCCACACCTGGGACCCCAAAAATCACACCTGGCACCCCAAAATCCACACCTGGCACCCCAAAATCCACACCTGGGACCCCAAAAATGCACCCAAACCTCACCTGGGATCTCCCAGAACTCCCCTTGCTGCCCCTGCTGCGGCCGGGATTCCGCCAGGTGACACAGGTGAGTGGCCAAAACGCACCTGGGACCCCAAAAATCACACCTGGCACCCCAAAATCCACACCTGGGACCCCAAAAACTGCACCTGGAACCCCAAAAATCACACCTGGCACCCCAAAAATGACACCTGGGACCCCAAAAACCTCACCTGGGACCCCAAAAATGCACCCAAACCTCACCTGGGATCTCCCAGAACTCCCCTTGCTGCCCCTGCTGCGGCCGGGATTCCGCCAGGTGACACAGGTGAGTGGCCAAAACGCACCTGGGACCCCAAAAATCACACCTGGCACCCCAAAATCCACACCTGGGACCCCAAAAATGTACCCAAACCTCACCTGGCACCCCAAAAACCTCACCTGGGATCTCCCAGAACTCCCCTTGCTGCCCCTGCTGCGGCCGGGCTTCCGCCAGGTGACACAGGTGAGTGGCCAAAACGCACCTGGGACCCCAAAAATCACACCTGGGACCCCAAAAATCACACCTGGCACCCCAAAATCCACACCTGGGACCCCAAAATCTACACCTGGGACCCCAAAAATGCACCCAAACCTCACCTGGGATCTCCCAGAACTCCCCTTGCTGCCCCTGCTGCGGCCGGGATTCCGCCAGGTGACACAGGTGAGTGGCCAAAACGCACCTGGGACCCCAAAAATCACACCTGGCACCCCAAAATCCACACCTGGGACCCCAAAAACCTCACCTGGGACCCCAAAAATGTACCCAAACCTCACCTGGCACCCCAAAAACCTCACCTGGGATCTCCCAGAACTCCCCTTGCTGCCCCTGCTGCGGCCGGGCTTCCGCCAGGTGACACAGGTGAGTGGCCAAAATGCACCTGGGACCCCAAAAATCACACCTGGCACCCCAAAATCCACACCTGGGACCCCAAAAATGTACCCAAACCTCACCTGGCACCCCAAAAACCTCACCTGGGATCTCCCAGAACTCCCCTTGCTGCCCCTGCTGCGGTCGGGATTCTGCCAGGTGACACAGGTGAGTGGCCAAAACGCACCTGGGACCCCAAAAATCACACCTGGCACCCCAAAAACCTCACCTGGGACCCCAAAAATGTACCCAAACCTCACCTGGCACCCCAAAAACCTCACCTGGGATCTCCCAGAACTCCCCTTGCTGCCCCTGCTGCGGCCGGGATTCCGCCAGGTGACACAGGTGAGTGGCCAAAACGCACCTGGCACCCCAAAAATCACACCTGGGACCCCAAAAATCACACCTGGCACCCCAAAATCCACACCTGGGACCCCAAAATCTACACCTGGGACCCCAAAAATGCACCCAAACCTCACCGGGGAGGGTAAAAAATGCACCCAAAATTCCCCTTGCTGCCCCTGCTGCGGCCGGGATTCCGCCAGGTGACACAGGTGAGTAGCCAAAACACACCTGGGACCCCAAAAATCACACCTGGCACCCCAAAAATGTACCCAAACCTCACCTGGGACCCCAAAAATCACACCTGGCACCCCAAAATCCACACCTGGCACCCCAAAAACCTCACCTGGGACCCCAAAAACTGCACCTGGAACCCCAAAAATCACACCTGGCACCCCAAAATCCACACCTGGGACCCCGAAAGCCTCCCCTGGGACCCCAAGAACTGCACTTGGCATCCCTAAAACCTCACCTGGGACCCCAAAATCCACCCAGAATTTACCTGGGACCCCAAGAACACCACCTGGGACCCCAAAATCCACACCTGGCACCCCAAAAACCTCACCTGGGACCCCAAAAACCTCACCTGGCATCCCCAAAACTGCACCTGGGACTCCAAAAATCACACCTGGACTCCAAAAATCCCACCTGGGACCCCAAAAACCTCATCTGGGACCCCAAAATCCACACCTGGGACCCCAAAATCCACCCAGAATTCACCTGCGACCACAAAAACCTCACCTGGGACCCCAAAATCCTCACCTGGCACCCCAAAAATCCCACCTGGGACCCCAAAAATCCCACCTGGGACCCCAAATCCCCCAAATTCCCACTTTTCCCTGTTTTTCCCAACCCAAGGTTTGCTGATCCTGGAGGGGTCTCACCCATCCCCCCCAAAATCCTCTTTTTCCCTCCAAAAATCCCCATTTTTCCCAAAATCCCCCTTTTTTCCCCCAAATCTCACCTGCCCAGTCCCACACCCCTCATTTTCCCCCCCAAAATTCCCTTTTTTTCCCCCAAAAAATCCCATTTCTTGCCCAAAAAATCCCCGTTTTTCCCCCCAAAATCCCCATTTTCCCCCCAAAATCCCCATTTTTCCCCCCAAAAATTCCCTTTTCTTGCCCCAAAAATCCCCGTTTTCCCCCCAAAATCCCCGTTTTTCCCTCAAAACACCCATTTTTCCCAAAATCCCCGTTTTTCACCCCAAACCAGGGGCTGCTGTCCGAGACCTTCCTGGAGGGGAACAGTCTCACCTGGCCCCCCCAAAATCCCCATTTTTCCCCCCCAAAAATCCCCAATTTTCACCCAAAAATCCCCGTTTTTTTACTCAAAATCCCCATTTTCCCCCCAAAAATCTGCATTTTTCCCAAAATCGCCGTTTTTTCCCCCAAACCAGGGGCTGCTGTCCGAGACCTTCCTGGAGGGGAACAGTCTCACCTGGCCCCCCCAAAATCCCCATTTTTCCCCCCAAAAATCCCCAATTTTCACCCCAAAATCCCCGTTTTTTACTCAAAATCCCTGTTTTTCCCCCAAAAATCCCCATTTTTCCCAAAATCGCCATTTTTTCCCCCAAACCAGGGGCTGCTGTCCGAGACCTTCCTGGAGGGGAACAGTCTCCCCTGTCCAAAAGCTCCATTTTTCACCCAGAAATCCCCAATTTTCACCCCAAAATCCCCGTTTTTTTACTCAAAATCCCCATTTTTCCCCCCAAAAATCCCCGTTTTTCCCAAAATCGCCGTTTTTTGCCCCAAACCAGGGGCTGCTGTCCGAGACCTTCCTGGAGGGAAACAGTCTCACCTGTCCAAAACCTCCATTTTTCCCCCCAGAAATCCCCAATTTTCACCCAAAAATCCCCGTTTTTGTACTCAAAATCCCCATTTTCCCCCCCAAAAATCTGCATTTTTCCCAAAATCGCCGTTTTTTGCCCCAAACCAGGGGCTGCTGTCCGAGACCTTCCTGGAGGGGCACCACGTGGCCAAGGTGAACAAGAGCGAGGAGGAGGAGGGTGGGGGAGGGGAGCTGAGCCCCGAGGAGCTGCGGGAGATCACGGGCACAGGTGGGTTTGGGGCGAAAAGCGGCGGTTTTGGGAAAAACGGGGATTTTGGGGGGAAAATGGGGATTTTTGGGGGGAAAAAGGGGGATTTTTTGGGAAAAATGGGGATTTTGGGGGAAAAACGGGGATTTTGGGAAAAAGGGGGATTTTTGGGGGGAAAATGGGGATTTTTTGGGGGGGAAAATGGGGATTTTGGGGGGAAAATGGGGATTTTTTGGGGGGGAAAAGGGGGATGTTTTGGGAAAAATGGGAATTTTGGGGGAAAAACGGGGATTTTGGGAAAAAGGGGGATATTTTGGGGGGAAAAGGGGGATTTTGGGTGAAAAAGTCGGATTTTGGGTGAAAAACGGCGATTTTTTGGAGTGAAAAATGGGGATTTTTGGGAGGAAAATGGGGATTTTTGGGGGGGGGAAATGGGGAATTTGGGAAAAACGGGGATTTTGGGGTGAAAAACGGGGATTTTGGGGTGAAAAATGGGGATTTTTGGGGGGAAAATGGGGATTTTGGGGGAAAAATGAGGATTTTTGGGGTGAAAAATGGGGATTTGGGGAATTTTGGGGCCATTCCAGCCGATTTTGGGGTCCCTAAGTCCAATTTTGGGTCCGTTCTTGCCGATTTTGGGGTCCCCAATTTTGGGGCCGTTCTTGTCAATTTTGGGGTCCCAAAGTCCGATTTTGAGGTCGTTCCAGCCAATTTTGGGGTCCCCAAGTCCAATTTTGGTGTCCCCAAGTCCAATTTTGGGGCCGTTCCTGCCAATTTTGGGTCCCCAACTCCAATTCTGGGGCCCTTCTTACCATTTTCGGGGTCCCTGAAGCCGATTTCGGGCTCCCCAAGTCCAATTTTGGGTCCGTTCCTGCCAATTTTGGGGTCCCCAAGTCCAATTCTGGGGCCGTTCTTGCTAATTTTGGGGTCGTTCCAGCCAATTTTGGGGCTGTTGCCAATTTTGGGTCCCCAAGTCCAATTTTGAGGTCTCAAAGTCCAATTTTGGGGCCGTTCCAGCCAATTTTGGGGTCCCTAAGTCCAATTTTGGGTCCGTTCCTGCCGATTTTGGGGTCCCCAATTTTGGGGCCGTTCTTGTCAATTTTGGGGTCCCAAAGTCCGATTTTGGGGTCGTTCCAGCCAATTTTGGGGTCCCCAAGTCCAATTTTGGTGTCCCCAAGTCCAATTTTGGGGCCGTTCCTGCCAATTTTGGGTCCCCAAGTCCAATTTTGGTGTCCCCAAGTCCAATTTTGGGGTCCCCACGTCCAATTCTGGGGCCGTTCTTGCTAATTTTGGGGTCGTTCCAGCCAATTTTGGGGCTGTTGCCAATTTTGGTGTCCCCAAGTCCAATTTGGGGTCGTTCCAGCCAATTTTTGGGTCCCCAACTCCAATTCTGGGGCCCTTCTTACCATTTTCGGGCTCCCTGAAGCCGATTTCGGGCTCCCCGAGTCCGATTTCCGCCGCCCCACCCCCGAATTCCCGGGATTTGGGCCCTTCCAGAGGAGGATTTCTACGGGAAGCTGGCGGCCTCCATCGCCCCCGAGATCTTCGGCCACGAGGACGTCAAGAAGTCGCTGCTGCTGCTGCTGGTGGGCGGCGTGGAGAGGAGCCCCCGCGGGATGCGCATCCGGGGTGAGCCCCAAATCCCGGGAAAACCCCCCAAAAATCCCCCTGGGAAATGGGGCCGAAGGCAGAGGAGTCAGCCCGAGCCCTGTTCTGCTTTTTGCCCGGTTTTCCCCTTTTTTTCTGCCCCTTTTTTGCTTTTTTTATCCCTTTTTTATCTCGTTTTTATCCCCTTTTTTATTCCTTGTTTTTCCCTTTTTTATCCTTTTTTTATCCCTTTTTTATTCTGTTTTTTATCCTTTTTTCATTCTGTTTTTTATCCCTTTTTAATCCCTTTTTTATTCTGTTTTTTATCTCCTTTTAATTCCTTTTTTATCCTGTTTTGTATTCCCTTTTAATCCTTTTTTTATCCTGTTTTTTATCCCCTTTTAGTCCCTTTTTTATCCCTTTTTATCCCGTTTTTATCTCTTTTTTATCCCTTTTTTATCCCTTTCTTATCCCCTTTTTTATCCCCTTTTAATCCCATTTTTATCCCTTTTTTTTTTTCTCCTTTTTAAATCCCCTTTTTATCCCTCTTTATTCCCTTTTAATCCCCTTTTTTATCCTTTTTTTTAAATCTTTTTTTCCTCCTCCAAATCCGGGTTTTTTTCCCCCATTTCCCGCCCCAGTTCCGGGGTTTTTTTCCCCCATTTCCCGCCCCAGTTCCGGGGTTTTTTTCCCCCATTTCCTCCCCCAAATCCGAGGTTTTTTACCCCAAATCCAGGTTTTTTTGCCCATTTCCCACCCCAAATCCGGGGGTTTTTTTCCCAAATCGGGGCTGGTTTTGCCCAATTCCGGGTTGTTTTGCCCAAATCGGGGTTTTTTTGCCCATTTCCCACCCTAAATCCGGGGTTGTTTTGCCCAAATCGGGGCTTTTTTGCCCATTTCCCACCCCAAATCAGGGTTGTTTTGCCCAAATCCGGGGTTTTTTTGCCCAATTCCGGGTTGTTTTGCCCAAATCGGGGTTGTTTTGCCCAAATTGGGTTTTTTTTTTCCCAAATCCGGGATTGTTTTGCCCAAATCGGGGTTGTTTTGCCCAAATCCGGGGTTGTTTTGCCCAAATCCGGGGTTGTTTTGCCCAATTCCGGGTTGTTTTGCCCAAATCGGGGGTTTTTTTGCCCAAATTGGGGGTTTTTTTGCCCAAATCCGGGTTATTTTGCCCAAATCGGGGTTGTTTTGCCCAAATCCGGGATATTTTGCCCAAATCCGGGTCGTTTTGCCCCATTCCCAGGGAACATCAACATCTGCCTCATGGGGGACCCGGGCGTGGCCAAGTCCCAGCTGCTCTCCTACATCGACCGCCTGGCGCCGCGCAGTGAGTGCCGCCCTTCCTCCCGCTGCTCCTCCTCATCCTCTTCCTGCTCCTCATCCTCCTCATCCTCCTCATCCTCATCCTCATCCTCTTCCTGCTCCTCTTCCTCCTCATCCTCCTCATCCTCATCCTCATCCTCATCCTCATCCTCATCTTCTTCCTGCTCCTCTTCCTCCTCATTCTCCTCATCCTCATCCTCATCCTCTTCCTGCTCCTCTTCCTCATCATCCTCATCCTCCTCATCCTCATCCTCATCCTCTTCCTGCTCCTCTTCCTCCTCATCCTGCTCCTCTTCTTCTTCCTCCTCCTCCTCATCCTCATTCTCCTCATCCTCCTGTTCCTAATCCTTCTCCTCTTCCTCATCCTCATCCTGCTCCTTCTCCTCCTCGTCCTCCTCGTCCTCCTCGTCCTCCTCCTCCTCCTCCTC
Source organism: Aphelocoma coerulescens (assembly GCF_041296385.1). Classification (NCBI taxonomy): domain Eukaryota; kingdom Metazoa; phylum Chordata; class Aves; order Passeriformes; family Corvidae; genus Aphelocoma; species Aphelocoma coerulescens. Next base: position 252,535 of record NW_027183551.1, read on the forward strand.
CTCCTCCTCCCATTCCTCCTCCTCCTCCTCCTCCTCCTCGTCCTCCTCCTTCTCCTCCTCGTCCTCCTCCTCGTCCTCCTCCTCCTCCTCCTCATCCTCCTTATCCTGCTCCTCCTCCTCCTCCTTCTCCTCCTCCTCCTCCTCCTCCCATTCCTCCTCCTCCTCCTCCTCCTCCTCCTCCTCCTCCCATTCCTCCTCCTCCTCCTCCTCCTCCTCCTCCTCCTCCTCCTCCTTGTCCTCCTCGTCCTCCTCCTCGTCCTCCTCGTCCTCGTCCTCGTCCTCGTCCTCGTCCTCCTCCTCCTCCTCCTCCTCCTCCTCCTCCTCCTCCTCCTCCTCCTCCTCCTCCTCCTCCTCCTCCTCCTCCTCCTCCTCCTCCCATTCTTCCTCCTCCTCCTCCTCATCCTCCTCGTCCTCCTTGTCCTCCTCGTCCTCATCCTCGTCCTCGTCCTCCTCCTCCTCCCCCCCCTCCTCCTCCTCCTCCTCCTCCCATTCCTCCTCCCCCCCCTCCTCCTCCTCCTCTCCCCCTCCCTCCCCACCTCCCCCCGCTCCTCCTGACGCCGCCGTGCCCCGCAGGCCAGTACACGACGGGCCGCGGCTCCTCGGGCGTGGGGCTGACGGCGGCCGTGCTGCGGGACCCGCACAGCGGCGAGCTGACCCTCGAGGGCGGCTCTCTGGTGCTGGCCGACCGCGGCGTCTGCTGCATCGACGAGTTCGACAAGATGCTCGAGGCCGACCGCGTGGCCGTGCACGAGGCGCTGGAGCAGCAGAGCGTGGCCGTGGCCAAGGCCGGCGTCATGGCCACCCTCAACGCCCGCTGCGCCGTCCTGGCGGCCGCCAACCCGGCCCTGGGCCGCTACGACCCCAGCCGGAGCCTGGAGCACAACCTGCAGCTGCCGGCCGCTCTCCTGTCCCGCTTCGACCTCCTCTGGCTGCTCCAGGACCGGCCCCAGCGCGACAAGGACCTGCGGTGAGGAGCGGCGTCGGCGACGCCTTGCCTTGGGTCGGGTGTGGGACCAATGGAAGAGTCCTTGGGTTGGGTTGGGTTGGGTTGGGTGTGGGACCAATGGAAGAGCCCTTGGGTTGGGTTGGGTTGGGTTGGGTTTGGGACCAATGGAAGAGTCCTTGGGTTGGGTTGGGTTGGGTTTGTATCAATGGAAGAGTCCTTGGGTTGGGTTGGGTTGGGTTGGGTTGGGTTGGGTTTGGGACCAATGGAAGAGTCCTTGGGTTGGGCTGGGTTGGGTTGAGTTGGGTTGGGTTGAGTTGGGTTGAGTTGGGTTGGGTTGGGTTGAGTTGGGTTGGGTTGAGTGGAGTTGGGTTGGGTTGGGTTGAGTTGGGTTGGGTTGAGTTGGGTTGGGTTGGGTTGGATGGGTTGAGTTGGGTTGAGTTGAGTTGGGTTGGGTTGGGTTGGGTTGAGTTGGGTTGGGTTGGGTTGGGTTGGGTTTGGGACCAATGGAAGAGTCCTTGGGTTGAGTTGGGTTGGGTTGAGTTGAGTTGGGTTGGGTTGAGTTGGGTTGAGTTGAGTTGGGTTGGGTTGAGTTGGGTTGAGTTGGGTTGAGTTGGGTTGGGTTGAGTTGAGTTGGGTTGAGTTGGGTTGGGTTGGGTTGAGTTGGGTTGAGTTGGGTTGGGTTGGGTTGGGTTGAGTTGGGTTGAGTTGGGTTGGGTTGAGTTGGGTTGGGTTGGGTTGGGTTGGGTTGGGTTGGGTTGAGTTGGGTTGAGTTGGGTTGGGTTGGGTTGAGTTGGGTTGGGTTGGGTTGAGTTGGGTTGAGTTGGGTTGGGTTGGGTTGAGTTGGGTTGGGTTGGGTTGGGTTGAGTTGAGTTGAGTTGGGTTGAGTTGAGTTGGGTTGAGTTGGGTTGGGTTGAGTTGAGTTGAGTTGAAGACAGCCCCAAATCCCCCCAAATCCCCATTTCTCCCCAAATTCCCCATTTTTCTCCCCAAACTCCCGTTCCTCCCCACAACTCCCCAAAATCCCCCTTTTTCCCCGATTTCCAGGCTCTCCCCGCGCATCCCCTCCCCCCACCCCCTCCCAGTGCCCTGGAGCCCCTGGCACAAACTGGGCAGACTGGGAGGGCTCTCCCAAATTTCTGGGACCCCCCAAAACCCCCGAATTCCGGCTTTTCCCCCCAAATCCCAGGCTGGCCCAGCACATCACCTACGTGCACCGGCACTGCCGGGAGCCGCCCAGCGCCTTCCGGCCCCTGGACATGAAACTCATGAGGTTCGTAGCCAAATTCCGCCGGTTTTAGCCCAAATTCTGCTTTAGTCACCAAATTCCGTGGTTTTCACCCCAAATTCTGCTGGTTTCAACCCAAATTCTGCTTTATTCACCCCAAATTCTGCTTTATTCCCCAAATTCCGTGTTTTTCACGCCAAATTCCGACGTTTTCTGCCCAAATTCCGACGTTTTCTGCCCAAATTCTGCTTTAGTCACCAAATTCCGTGGTTTTCACCCCAAATTCTGCCGTTTTCTGCCCAAATTCCGCCAGTTTCAGCCCAAATTCTGCTTTAGTCACCCCAAATTCTGCTTTATTCACCCCAAATTCTGCTTTAGTCACCAAATTCCGTGTTTTTCACCCCAAATTCTGCGGTTTTCAGCCCAAATTCCGCCGTTTTCTGCCCAAATTCTGCTTTAGTCACCCCAAATTCTGCTTTAGTCACCCAAATTCCGTGTTTTTCACCCCAAATTTTGCTTCTTCCCCCCAAATTTCACATTTTCGCTCTTTTTCCCCTAAATCTCCCTTTTTCCCCCCAAAACCCCCTCCCCGTGTCCCGACGTGTCGCGACAGGCGCATCACCACGACGTTCAGGCGCCATTTTCCCCCCAAATTTCGCTTTTCCCCCCCCAAATTTTGCTTCTTTTCCCCCAAATTCCACCTTTTCCCCCCCAAATTTCACATTTTCGCTCTCTTTTCCCCCAAATCTCCCTTTTTCCCCCCAAAACCCCCTCCCCATGTCACGACATGTCGCGACAGGCACAACATCGCCTCCTGCAAGCACAAATTTCCCCCAAATTCCATGTTTTTCCCCCCAAAATTTCACATTTTTCCCCCAAATTCCACCTTTTCCCCCCCAAATTTCACATTTTTGCTCTTTTTCCCCCAAATCTCCCTTTTTCCCCCCAAAACCCCCTCCCCGTGTCCCGACATGTCGCGACAGGCGCATCACCACGACGTTCAGGCGCCATTTTCCCCCCAAATTTTGCTTTTTTTCCCCCAAACTCCACTTTTTTCCCCCCAAATTTTGCTTCTTTTCCCCCAAATTCCACCTTTTCCCCCCCAAATTTCACATTTTCGCTCTTTTTCCCCTAAATCTCCCTTTTTCCCCCCAAAACCCCCTCCCCATGTCACGACATGTCGCGACAGACACAACATCGCTTCCCGCAAGCACAAATTTCCCCCAAATTTCGCTTTTTCCCCCCCAAATTCCGTGGTTTTCCCCCCAAATTTTGCTTCTTTTTCCCCCCAAATTTCACATTTTCGCTCTCTTTTTCCCCCAAATCTCCCTTTTTCCCCCCAAAACCCCCTCCCCGTGTCCCGACGTGTCGCGACAGGCGCATCACCACGACATTCAGGCGCGATTTTTCCCCCAAATTTCGCTTTTTCCCCCCAAATTCTGCTTTTTTCCCCCCAAATTTTGCTTCTTTTCCCCCAAAATTTCACATTTTCACTCTCTTTTTCCCCCAAATCTCCCTTTTCCCCCCAAAACCCCCTCCCCGTGTCACGACATGTCGCGACAGGCACAACATCGCCTCCTGCAAGCACAAATTTCCCCCAAATTCCACCTTTTCCCCCCCAAATTTCACATTTTCGCTCTTTTTCCCCCAAATCTCCCTTTTTCCCCCCAAAACCCCCTCCCCGTGTCCCGACATGTCGCGACAGGCGCATCACCACGACGTTCAGGCGCCATTTTCCCCCCAAATTTCGCTTTTCCCCCCCCAAATTTTGCTTCTTTTCCCCCAAATTCCACCTTTTCCCCCCCAAATTTCACATTTTCGCTCTTTTTCCCCCAAATCTCCCTTTTTCCCCCCAAAACCCCCTCCCCGTGTCCTGACAGGCGCTACCTCGCCACCTGCAAGCGCAAGGAGCCGCTGGTGCCCGAGGCCTTGGCCGAGTTCATCACGGCCGCCTACGTGGAGCTGCGCAAGGAGGCCGGGGCCGGCCGCGACGGCATCTACACATCTGCCAGGACCCTGCTGGCCATCCTGCGCCTGGCCACCGCCCTGGTGCGTGTCCCAGTATAAACCAGTACGAACCAGTATGGGCCAGTAACCCCCGGAGGCACCCGGGTGCTGGGGGTTTGGTGGGCTTGGGGCTGTTTGTGCATCTGCCAGGACCTTGCTGGGTCAAATTGGCTCCAAATCGACCCAAAATTGGCTTCGAAATCAGCCTAAAATTGGCCCAAAATGGGCACAAAATCAGCCCCAAATCGACCCAAAAATTGACCCAAAACCAACTCAAAATCGGCACCAAATCAGCCCCAAATCGACCCCAAATTGACCCAAAATTGACCCAAAATTGAACCAAAATTGGCCCAAAACCAGCCCCAAATCGACCCAAAATTGACCCAAAAATCAGCCCCAAATTGACCCAAAATTGGCCAAAGATTGACCCAAAAATCAGCACAAAAATCAACCCCAAATTGACCCAAAACTGGCAAAAATGGACCCAAAATTGACCCAAAACCCAGCCCCAAATCGACCCAAAATGGGCACAAAATTGACCCAAAATCAGCTTCAAAATCAGCCCCAAATGGACCCAAAATTGGCCCCAAAATCAGCCCCAAAGGGACCCAAAATTGGCCCCAAAATCAGCCCCAAATCAACCCAAAATGGGGTGAAAAAACAGCCTAAAATGGCCCCAAAATCAGCCTCAAATGGACCCCAAATCAACCCCAAATTGACCCAAAATTGGCCAAAGATTGACCCAAAAATCAGCACAAAAATTGACCCCAAATAGACCCAAAACTGGCAAAAATCAGCCCCAGTACAGACCAGTACGAACCAGTATGGGCCAGTAACCCCCGGAGGCATCCGGGTCCTCGTAGGTCCTGGGAGTTTGGTGGGCTTGGGGCTGTTTATGCATCTGCCAGGACCTTGCTGGATCAAATTGGCTCCAAATTGACTCAAAATGGGCCTAAAATTGACCCCAAATGGGCCCAAAATCAGCCTAAAATTGGCCCAAAATGGGCACATAAATCAGCCTAAAATCGACCCAAAATTGACCCAAAATTGGCTCCAAAATCAGCCCAAAATTGATCCAAAAATTGACCCAAAACCGACCCAAAATCGGCCCCAAATCAGCCCCAAATTGACCCAAAATCGACCCAAAATTGGCTCCAAAGACTGACCCAAAATGGGCACGAAATTGGCTCCAAAATCAGCCCAAATTTGACCCAAAATTGGCCCAAAATCAGCCCGAAATTGGCTTCAAAATCAGCCCAAAATTGGCTCCAAAATCAGCCCAAAATTGACCCAAAATTGGCTCCAAAATCAGCCCAAAATTGGCTCCAAAATCAGCCCAAAATTGACCCAAAACCGACTCAAGATCGGCCCCAAATCGGCCCCAAATCGACCCAAAATGGGCACAAAATTGGCCAAAGATTGACCCAAAAATCAGCACAAAAATCAACCCCAAATCGACCCAAAACTGGCAAAAATTGGCCCAAAATTGACCCAAAACCCAGCCCCAAATCGACCCAAAATGGGCACAAAATTGACCCAAAATCAGCTTCAAAATCAGCCCCAAATGGACCCAAAATTGGCCCCAAAATCAGCCCCAAAATGACCGAAAATCGACCCAAAATCAGCCCCAAATCGACCCAAAATGGACCCAAAGTCAGCCCCAAATCAACCCAAAATGGACCCAAAAATTGACCCAAAATTGGCCCCAAATCGACCCAAAATCGACCCAAAATCAGCCCCCAATCAATCCAAAATTGACCCAAAATCACCCCCAAATTGACCCAAAAATGGACCCAAAATCAGCCCCAAATCAACCCAAAATGGACCCAAAAATTGACCCAAAATCGACCCAAAATGGACCCAAAACTGACCCAGAATTTTTGGATTTTAGGTCAATTTTGGCTCAATTTGGGGTCGATTTTTGGGGTTTTTTTGAGTTGATTTTGTGCCAATTTGGGGCTGATTTTTGGGTCAATTTTGGGCTGATTTGGGGTCAATTTTGGGCTGATTTGGGGTCAATTTTTAGGCTGATTTTTTGTTACTTTTGGGCTGATTTTTGGGGCAGTTTTAGGTTGATTTGGGGTCAATTTTGGGCTGATTTTTGGGTCAATTTTGGTCTTTCCTGGGGCCGCTTTTTTGTCCATTTTTGGTTTTTTTTTTCTATTTTTGGGCTCTGATTTTGGGCTGATTTTGGCTCAATTTTGGGCCAATTTGGGCTGATTCTGGCTCAATTTGGGCCAATTTTGGCTGAATTTTGTTCCAAACTCCTGTGAATTTTGGGCCAATTTGGGCCAATTTTGGGCTTTTCTGGGGCCGTTTTTTTTGTTCATTTTGGGTTTTTTCTTCCATTTTTTGGGGCCAAATTTGTGCCAATTTTGGGTCAATTTTGGGGTTGATTTTGGGTTGATTTTGGGTCAATTTTATGTCAATTTTGGGCTGATTTTGGCTCAATTTTGTGCCAATTTTGGGCTTTTTGGGGGTTTTCTTAGTTTCCATTTTTGGGGCCGATTTTGGGCTTTTCCAGGGCTGTTTTTTTGTCAATTTTGGGGTTGATTTTTCTCCATTTTGGGGCCAATTCGGGGCTTATTTTGGGTCAATTTTGGGGTTGATTTTTCTCCGTTTTGGGGCCGAATCAGGGCCATTTTTGGGTCAATTTTGGGGTTCATTTTTCTCCATTTTGGGGCCGATTTTGGACCATTTTTCTGTCCATTTTGGGGTTGATTTTTCTCCATTTTGGGACCTGGTTTGGGCCAATTTTGGGCTTTTCTGGGGCCGTTTCTCTGTCCCTTTTGGGGTTGATTTTTCTCCATTTTGGGGCCGATTTTGGGCCAATTTTGGGCTTTTCTGGGGCTGTTTCTCTGTCCCTTTTTGGGGTTGATTTTTCTCCATTTTGGGGACCGATCCGGGGCCGATTTTGAGCTTATTTGGGCCGATTTTGAGCTTATTTGGGCCGATTTTGGGCTTATTTGGGCCGATTTTGGGTCAATTTTGGGGTTGATTTTTCTCCATTTTGGGGCCGATTTTGGGCTCATTTGGGCCGATTTTGGGCCATTTCTCTGTCCCTTTTGGGGTTGATTTTTCTCCATTTTGGGGGCCGATCCGGGGCCGATTTTGGGCTCATTTGGGCCGTTTTTGGGCTGATTTTGGGCCGATTTTGGGCCATTTCTCTGTCCGTTTTGGGGTTGATTTTTCTCCATTTTGGGGGCCAATCCGGGGCCGATTTTGGGCTCATTTGGGCCGATTTTGGGTTGATTTTGGGCCGATTTTGGGCCGTTTCTCTGTCCCTTTTGGGGTTGATTTTCTCCATTTTGGGGGCCGATCCGGGGCCGATTTTGGGCTCATTTGGGCCGTTTTTGGGTGCCGCAGGCCCGGCTGCGCCTCGGGGACGTGGTGGAGAAGGACGACGTCAGCGAGGCCCTGCGGCTGCTCGAGGCCACCCGGGAGTCGCTGCGGGGCGACGCCGACGCCGCCCAGAGGTGCCAAAACGGGGCCAAATCCCGGCATTTTGGGCAATTTGGGAATTCTGGGGGGTCTGGGCACGTTGGGGAGTTTGGGGGGATTGGGAACGTTGGGGGATTTTGGGGGGATTTGGGGGATTTTTGGGTATTTGGGGGAATTTGGGGGATTTGGGGGGCTGGGAGTCGGTGCCAAAATGGGGCCAAATCCGGGGATTTTGGGCAATTTGGGGCAATTCAGGAATTCTGGGGGTTCTGGGCACGTTGGGGAGTTTGGGGGGATTGGGAACGTTGGGGGATTTTGGGGGGATTTGGGGGAATTTTGGGTATTTGGGGGAATTTGGGGGATTTGGGGGGCTGGGAGTCGGTGCCAAAATGGGGCCAAATCCGGGGATTTTGGGCAATTTGGGGCAATTCGGGAATTCTGGGGGTTCTGGGGGTTCTGGGCACGTTGGGGAGTTTGGGGGGATTGGGAACGTTGGGGGATTTTGGGGATTTGGGGGAATTTTGGGGGATTTGGGGGGATTTTGGGGGGGATTTGGGGGGAGTTTGGGAGTCGGTGCCAAAATTGGGCCAAATCTGGGGATTTTGGGCAATTTGGGGCAATTTGGGAATTTTGGGGGTTCTGGGCATGTTGGGGAGTTTGGGGGGATTGGGAACATTGGGGGATTTTGGGGGGATTTGGGGGATTTCGGGGGATTTGGGGGGCTGGGAGTCGGTGCCAAAACGGGGCCAAATCCCGGCATTTTGGGCAATTTGGGAATTCTGGGGAATTCTGGGGGTTCTGGGCACGTTGGGGAGTTTATGGGGATTGGGAATGTTGGGGGATTTTGGGGGGATTTTGGGGGGAATTTGAGGGGAAATTTTGGGTGGGAATGGTGGGAATTTGGGCAATTTTGGGGGGCTGATTCCCTCCCCTCCCCTCCCCCCCCCAGGTGCCCGCGGCCGTCGGAGGCGATTTTTGGGATTCTCCGGGATTTGGGGGGGCCCAGGGGGCGCTCGCTGCCCCTCCAAAAATCAGGAGAAAATCCCCAAAAAATCGGGAAAAAAACCCCAAAAAATTTGGGGGAAAAAACCCAAAAAATTGGGAAAAAAATCCCAAAAAATCAGGAAAAAACCCCCAAAAATTCGGGAAAAAAATGCCAAAAATCGGGAAAAAAACCTCAAAAAAATCAGAAAAAAAAACCACAAAAATTCAGGAAAACAAACCCCAAAAAAATCGGGGAAAAACCCCAAAAAATCGGGAAAAAAATCCCCCAAAAATTCGAAAAAAAACACCAAAAAATTGGAAAAAAAATCCAAAAAATCAGGAAAAAAACCCTGCAAAAATTCAGGAAAAATCTCCAAAAATTCGAGAAAAAATCCCTCAAAAATTAGGGGAAAAAACTCCAAAAATTCAGGAAAAAAAAAACCCCAAAAAATGGAAAAAAAACCCAAAAATCGCCATCTGGAATTTTCGGGAATTTCCAGGGATCCGGGGCTGGAATTTTGGGTGGGAATGGTGGGAATTTGGGCATTTTTGGGGGGCTGATTCCCTCCCCTCCCCCCCCCCAGGTGCCCGCGGCCGTCGGAGGCGATTTTTGGGATTCTCCGGGATTTGGGGGGGCCCGGGGGGCGCTCGCTGCCCCTCCCCCACGCCCTGGAGGTGCTGGGGGCCCGCGGCTTCACCCCCGCCCAGGTCGGGGCGGCCCTGGACGAGTACGAGGGGCTCAACGTGCTCCAGGTGAACCCTGCCAGGACCCGAATCACCTTCGTGTGAGAAACCCCCCAAAAAATTGGGGAAAAATCCGGGGATTTTGGGCAAAACGGCGAAAATCCCCCAAAACCGGCGAAAATCCCCCAAAAAACGTCCTCAAAACCCCCCAGAAATAGCCAGAAATTGAATTTTGGGGGCTCAACGTGCTCCAGGTGAACCCTGCCAGGACCCGAATCACCTTCGTGTGAGAAACCCCCCAAAAAACTGGGGCAAAATCTGGGGATTTTGGGCAAAACGGCGAAAACCCCCCCAAAAAACGCCCCCAAAATGCCCCAGAAATACCCAGAAATTGAATTTTGGGGGCTCAACGTGCTCCAGGTGAACCCTGCCAGGACCCGAATCACCTTCGTGTGAGAAACCCCCCAAAAAACTGGGGAAAAATCCGGGGATTTTGGGCAAAATGGCGAAAATCCCCCAAACACGGCGAAAATCCCCCAAAAAAATGTCCCCAAAATCACCCAGAAATTGAATTTTGGGGGCTCAACGTGCTCCAGGTGAACCCTGCCAGGACCCGAATCACCTTCGTGTGAGAAGCCCCCAAAAAAACTGGGGCAAAATCTGGGGATTTTGGGCAAAACGGCGAAAATCCCCCAAAAACAGCGAAAATCCCCCAAAAAATGTCCCCAAAATTTCCCAGGAAGAGCCAGAAATTGAATTTTGGGGGCTCAACGTGCTCCAGGTGAACCCTGCCAGGACCCGAATCACCTTTGTCTGAGAAACCCCCAAAAAAACTGGGGAAAAATCCGGGGATTTTGGGCAAAACGGCGAAAATCCCCCAAAAACGGTGAAAATCGCCAAAAATAAACCCAAAAAAAGGGGCCTTGAGGGGGTGAAAGCGTCGCAGGTGACCCCAAAATTCCCCCTGGGACCCCAAAATCCCCCCGGGACCCCAAATTCCCCCCCCAGGTTTTTCCCGGTGCTTTTTTTTGGAGCAATTGGGAAGATTTTGAGCAATAAATTGGATTTTTTACCATTTTCGGGCGTTCGTTCGTTCTTTTCCCTCCCAGCCCCAAATTCCCCATTTTTCCCCCCAAAAATCCCGTTTTTTCCCCCCAAAAATCCCGGTTTTTTCCCCCCAAAATCCCATTTTCCCCCAAAATAATCCCGTTTTCCCCCAAAAATCCCATTTTCCTCCCGCAAAAATCCCATTTTTCTGCCCAAAAAACTCGAATTTTCCCCCCAAAAATCCCATTTTCCCCCCCCAAAATCCCTTTTTTCCCCCAAAATCCCATATTCCCTGAAAAACTCAATTTTTCCCCCTAAAAAACTCCATTTTCCCCCCAAAATCCCTTTTTTTCCCCAAAAAATCCCATTCTCCCCCCGAAATACTTTTTCCACCCAAAAAAATCCCATTTTCCCCCCAAAAATCCCATTTTTCTGCCCCAAAATCCCATTTTTCTGCCCAAAAACCTCAATTTTTCCCCCAAAAATCCCATTTTTCTGCCCAAAATATCATTTTCCCCCAAAATAATCCCATTTTCCCAAAGAAAAAAATCCTATTTTTTCTCCCAAAAATCCCATTTTTCCCCAAAAATTGCATTTTTCCGCCCAAATAAAACATTTTTCACCCCCAAAATCCCGTTTTTCCCCCAAAAAATGGGCCCAAAATTCCAACGAAAACTCAACTTTATTGAACCAAACCCACCCCAAAATCCCCCAAATTTGGGCTCCCCAAATTCCCCGGATGAGACCCCAAATCCCAGGGATTCTCCCCAATTTTTGGGGTGTCCCAAACCCCCTTTTTAACCCTTTTCTCCCCAAAATCCACCAAAATTCCAACCAAAACTCAACTTTATTGAACCAAACCCACCCCAAACCCCCCCAAATTTCAACTCCCCAAATTCCCCGGATGAGACCCCAAATCCCAGGGATTCTCCCCAATTTTTGGGGTGTCCCAAACCCCATTTTTAACCCCCCAAAACCCCCAATTTCTCCTTTCCCCGCCGCCTTTCTCGGCCCCGAGCCGGAGCTGCCGAGATTCCCGCGGCTGCTGCCTCGTTCCTGGGCGGAATTCCCGGGATTTTGGGGCGGATTTGGGGTGGATTTTGGGTGGATTTGGGCGGATTTTGGGGCTCCCTAGAAGAAGAGCCCCCGCATGCGGCGCCCCAGGCCCTGGCGGTCGTAGAGGACGTTGAATTTGTTGACGAACTGGTTCATGGTGTTGCAGGTCTTGGTGATGGTGCCCAGGTAGGCCATGAGCCCCACGTCGTTGCATTGCTGGGGGAAGAGGGGGATTTGGGGGGAATTTGGGGGGATTTTGGGGGATTTGGGGGAATTTTGGGGGATTTGGGGGAATTTTGGGGAGTTTTTGGGGGAATTTTTGGGGGAATTTGGGAAAATTTGGGGAAATTTTTACGAAATTTGGGGGGATTTTGGGGAATTTTGGGGAATTTTCAGGGAATTTTTGGGGGATTTTGGGGATTTTGGGGGAATTTTTGGGGAAATTTGGGGAAATTTTACGAAGTTTGGGGGGATTTTGGGGAGTTTTGGGGAATTTCGGGGAATTTTGGGGGATTTTGGGGGGATTTTGGAGAAATTTTTATGAAATTTGGGGGGATTTGGGGAAATTTGGGGAATTTTCGGGAAATTTTTGGGGGATTTGGGGGGATTTTGGGGGGATTTGGGGGGATTTTGGGGGATTTTGGGGGGATTTTGGGGGGATTTTGGGGGGATTTTGGGGTGGATTTTGGGGGGATTTTGGGGATTTTGGGGGAATTTGGGGGATTTTGGGTATTTTTGGGGGATTTTGGGGTGGATTTTGGGGGATTTTGGGGAAATTTGGGGAATTTTGGGGGGATTTGGGGGGATTTTGGGGGGATTTTGGGGGATTTTGGGGTCCCCTCACGTCGTAGAAGTCGGTTTTGAACTTGTCGGTGCTGAGCACGGGCAGGCAGTGGCAGAGGGCGCAGGCCTCGCGCAGGATCTCGTGGTTGAAGGGAACTTCTCCTAAAAAATGGGGTGAAAAAGCCCAAATTTGGGGTCAGGGATGCTCTGGGGAGAAGCGGGAACCCCAAAAACCCCAAAAATCCCCCCAAAAATCCCGAAAACCCCCCCAAAATGACCCCGAAATCCCCTCGGAGATGCCCCAAGCCAAGCTGGGATCTCGTGGATGAGGGGAATTTCCCTAAAAAATGGGGTGAAAAAGCCCAAATTTGGGGTCAGGGACACCCCATAAAGAATCGGGGACCCCAAATTTGGGATCAGGGACCCCAAAAACCCCCCAGGAGCCCCAAATATCCCCAAAACCCCCCAAAATCCCCTCAGAGATGCCCCAAGCCAAGCCGGGATCTCGTGGTTGAGGGGAATTTCCCCTAAAAAATGGGGTGAAAAAGCCCAAATTTGGGGTCAGGGACACCCCAAAAAGAATCGGGGAACCCAAATCTGGGATCAGGGACCCCAAAAACCCCAGGACCCCCCAAAATTTGGGTCAGGACCCCCCCAAAGCCCCTCAGGGAGTCCCTAAAGTCACCCCCAAAGTTTGCCCCAAATTTGGGATCGGGGACGCCAAAATTCCCCAAAATTTCCCCCAAATCCCCCAAAATCTCCCCCAAAACTTCAGGGTTCTCCCCCAGCGCTCTCCCAGAGACTCCAAAACCCCTAAAATTTGGGGGAAAACCCCCAAAAATTGGGGAAAAGCTCCCCAGAAATGTGGGGAAAAGCCCCAAAAATTCAGGAAAATCCCCCAAGATTGGAAAACCCCAAAATTTGGGGAAAAAACCCCAAAACTGGGGAAAACCCCTCAAAAACGAGTGGGAAAATCCCCCAAATAATTGGGAAAAAGTCCTGAAATTCGGGAAAATGCCCCAAAAATCCGGGGAAAAAACCCCAAAACTGGAAAAAAAAACGCAAAAAATCCGGAAAAAAACCCCAAAAAATGGGAAAAAAACCCCAAAAATTTGGGAAAAAAATCCCAAAAAAATCCGGAAAAAATTCCCCAAAACTGGAAAAAAAACCACCCAAAAATTTGGAAGAAACCCCCCAAAAAAACGGGAAAAAAAAAACCCAAAAAAACGGGGAAAAACCCCAAAAATTCGGGAAAAAAACCCCAAAGAATTGGGAAAAAATCCCAAAAAAATTCGGTACAAAAAAACCCCTAAAAATCGGGAAAAAACCTCAAAATTTTGGCAAAAAAAAAGCCCCAAAAAATCAGGAAAAAATCCCCACAAAATCAGGAAAAAACTCCCAAATATCCGGGGGAAAAAACCAAGAAAAATTGGGAAGAAAAACCCCAAAAATTGGGAAAAAAATCCCCAAAAATTCAGGAAAAAACCCCAAAAAATCAGGAAAAAATCCCAAATCATCAGGAAAAAGTCCCCAAAAAATCAGAAAAAAACCCCAAAAATATCAGGAAAAAAACTTCAAAAAATCAGAAAAAAACCTAAAAAATCAGGAAAAAAATCCCCAAAAAATCAGGAAAAACCCCAAAAAATCAGAAAAAACCCCAAAAAGTCAGGAAAAAATCCCAAAAAGTCAGGAAAAAATCCCAAAAAATCAGGGAAAAAACCCCAAAAATCAGGAAAAAATCCTAAAAAATCAGGGAAAAAAAACCCCAAAAATCAGGAAAAAATCCCAAAAATCAGAAAAAAAAAAACGCAAAAAACCCCCAAAAAATCAGGAAAAATCCCCAAAAAATCAGGAAAAAATCCCCAAAAATCCGAGCTTCTCCAGATCCCTCCCAGCGACCCCAACCCCACCAAAACCCACGGGAAAAGCCCCAAAAGGGTGGGAATTTGCCCCAAATCCTCACCGGCCTCGGCGGCGCGGACGTACTCGAGGATGAGGCGCACGCGGCTGTGCAGCATCTTGATGGCGCTGTGCTGGGCAATCAGGTGCTCCGCCACTTTTTGGGGCCAATTTTGGGGATTTTGGGATCATTTGGGAGATTTGGAGACCCCAAAAAGCCCCAAAAACCCCCCCAAAAACCCCCGGGGGACCCAAAATGCCCCAAAATGTCCCCAAATCCACCTCCGGGGCTGTGCTGGGCAATCAGGTGCTCGGCCACTTTTTGGGGCCAATTTTGGGGATTTTGGGAACATTTGGGAGATTTGGAGACCCCGAAAAGCCCCAAAAACCCCCCCAAAAACCCCCGGGGGACCCAAAATGCCCCAAATTGGCCCCAAATCCCCTCCCGGTGTCACCCCCAGGGCTGGGCTGGGCAATCAGGTGCTCGGCCACTTTTTGGGGCCAATTTTGGGGATTTTGGGAACATTTGGGAGATTTGGAGACCCCAAAAAGCCCCAAAATCCACCCTAAAAACCCCCAGGGGACCCAAAATGCCCCAAAATGTCCCCAAATCCCCTCCCGGTGTCACCCCCAGGGCTGTGCTGGGCAATCAGGTGCTCGGCCACTTTTTGGGGCCAATTTTGGGGATTTTGGGAACATTTGGGAGATTTGGAGACCCCAAAAAGCCCCAAAAACCCCCCCAAAAACCCCCGGGGGACCCAAAATGCCCCAAATTGGCCCCAAATCCCCTCCCGGTGTCACCCCCAGGGCTGGGCTGGGCAATCAGGTGCTCCGCCACTTTTTGGGGCCAATTTTGGGGATTTTGGGAACATTTGGGAGATTTGGAAACCCCAAAAAGCCCCAAAACCCCCCCCAAAAACCCCCGGGGGACCCAAAATGCCCCAAAATGTCCCCAAATCCACCTCCGGGGCTGTGCTGGGCAATCAGGTGCTCGGCCACTTTTTGGGGCCAATTTTGGGGATTTTGGGAACATTTGGGAGATTTGGAGACCCCAAAAAGTCCCAAAATCCACCCTAAAAAAAACCCAAAATCCACCCCAAAAAACCCCAAAATCCCCTCAAGTGACCCCAAATAAACCCAAAATCCAGCCCCAAAATCCCCTCAAAAAGTCCCCAAATTCCCTAAAATCCACCCCAAAAAATTCCCAAAATCCACCCCAAAAAAATTCCCAAAATCCACCCCAAAAAAACCCCACAATTCCCCCTCAGAAAAACCCCGAAACCTCCAAAAAATAAACCCAAAAATCCACCCCAAAAAACCCCAAATTCCCCCCAAAACCCCCAAAATTTCCCCCCCAAAAATCCCGTCAGGAAAACCCCAAAAGCCCCAAAAATAAACCCAAAATTCCACCCCAAAATCCCCTCAAATGACCCCAAATAAACCCAAAATCCAGCCCAAAAAATGGTGGAATTTTGGGATTTTTGGGGTGGGTTTTTGGGGGTGGATTTTTTGTTTTTTGGGGTGGATTTTTTGGGGTTTTTGGGGTGGATTTGGGGGATTTTTCGCAGGAGATTTTGGGGGTTCTGGGGTGGATTTTGGGGGTTTTTGGGGGTGGAATTTTGGGGTGGATTTTTGGGGTTTTTGGGGTGGATTTTGGGGATTTTTAGCAGGCGATTTTTGGGGGTTTTGGGGTGGATTTGGGGGATTTTTCGCAGGCGATTTTTGGGATTTTTGGGGTGGATTTTGGGGATTTTTTGCAGGCGATTTTTGGGGTTTTTGGGTTGGATTTTGGGGATTTTTCACAGGAGATTTTTGGGGTTTTTGGGGTGGATTTTGGGGGTTTTTGGGGTGGATTTTGGGGGTTTTTCGCAGGCGATTTTTGGGGTTTTTGGGGTGGATTTTGGGGGATTTTTCGCAGGCGATTTTTGGGGTTCTGGGGTGGATTTTTGGGGTGGATTTTAGGGATTTTTCGCAGGCGATTTTTGGGGTTTTTGGGGTGGATTTGGGGGATTTTTCGCAGGCGATTTTTGGGGTTTTTGGGGTGGATTTTTGGGGTGGATTTGGGGGGATTTTTGGCAGGCGATTTTGGGGGTTCTGGGGTGGATTTTGGGGGGTTTTTGGGGTGGATTTTGGGGATTTTTCGCAGGCGATTTTTGGGGTTTTTGGGGTGGATTTTGGGGGTTTTTCACAGGCGATTTTGGGGGTTCTGGGGTGGATTTTGGGGGTTTTTGGGGTGGATTTTGGGGATTTTTCGCAGGCGATTTTTGGGGTTTTGGGGTGGATTTTGGGGGTGGATTTTGGGGGTTTTTGGGCTGGATTTTGGGGGTTTTTCGCAGGCGATTTTTGGGGTTTTTGGGGTGGATTTTGGGGGTTTTTCGCAGGCGATTCTTGGGGTTCTGGGGTGGATTTTTGGGGTGGATTTTGGGGATTTTTAGCAGGCGATTTTTGGGGTTTTTGGGGTGGATTTGGGGGGATTTTTGGCAGGCGATTCTTGGGGGTTCTGGGGTGGATTTTGGGGGGTTTTTGGGGTGGATTTTGGGGATTTTTCGCAGGCGATTTTTGGGGTTCTGGGGTGGATTTTTGGGGTGGATTTTGGGGGTTTTTCGCAGGCGATTTTGGGATTTTTGGGGTGGATTTTGGGGGGTTTTTGGTGCCCCACCTGTGCTGTTCTCCCCTCCGCCCGTGGCCGTCATCCTGGCCACGTGATCCACGCCGATCCTCTCGGCCTCCTCGGTGGCCAGCGTGTAGGGCAGCTCGGCAAAGAGCATGGTGGCCTCGGGGCCACCTCGGGGCTCAGCACCGGCCCCACAGCGGCCCCAAAAGCCGGCACAGAACGGGGCCGGGAAGGCCAAAAAAACCCGCCCCAAAATGGCCGTGAAACGGAGTCAAATCCCAGCCAAATCCCAGCTAAAATGCACCCAAATCCCAGCGAAAATCAACCCAAAATGCACCCAAAAGTCACCCAAATCCCAGCCAAAATGCACCCAAAATACACCGAAAATCAACCCAAAATGCACCTAAAATGCACCCAAAATCAACCCAAAATGCACCCAAAAGTCACCCAAATCCCAGCCAAAATGCACCCAAATCCCAGCGAAAATCAACCCAAAATGCACCCAAAATGCACCCAAATCCCAGCCAAAATGCACCCAAAATGCCACCTAAAATCAACCCAAAATGCACCCAAAACCCACCTAAAATCAACCCAAAATGCACCCAAATCCCAGCCAAAATGCACCCAAAATACACCGAAAATCAACCCAAAATGCACCCAAATCCCAGCCAAAATGCACCCAAAATCCCACCTAAAATCAACCCAAAATGCAACCAAATCCCAGCCAAAATGCACCCAAAATGCACCGAAAATCAACCCAAAATGCACCCAAATCCCACCTGAAATCAACCCAAAAGTCACCCAAATCCCAGTCAAAATTCACCCAAATCCCACCTAAAATCCACCCAAAATGCACCCAAATCCCAGCTAAAATGCACCCAAATCCACCTAAAATCAACCCAAAATGCACCCAAAATCAACCCAAAATGCACCCAAAATGCACCCATCTAAAATCAACCCAAAATGCACCCAAAATCAACCCAAAATGCACCCAAATCCCACCTAAAATCCACCTAAATCCCACCTAAAATCAACCCAAAATCCACCCAAATCCCAGCCAAAATGCACCCAAAATGCACCTAAAATCAACCCAAAATGCACCCAAAATGCACCAAAAATCAACCCAAAATGCACCCAAAATGCACCGAAAATCAACCCAAAATGCACCCAAATCCCACCTGAAATCAACCCAAAAGTCACCCAAATCCCAGCCAAAATTCACCCAAATCCCACCTAAAATCCACCCAAAATGCACCCAAATCCCAGCTAAAATGCACCCAAATCCACCTAAAATCAACCCAAAATGCACCCAAAATCAACCCAAAATGCACCCAAAATCAACCCAAAATGCACCCAAAACCCATCTAAAATCCACCCAAAATGCACCCCAAATCAACCCAAATCCCAGCTAAAATCAACCCAAA